>NW_028241862.1:0-36723 GCF_964263255.1 Lissotriton vulgaris | reverse complement strand
TATATTCCCAATGGGCTCTGCGCATTTGAATAATATATCCTATAGATTGTAGTGTAGTTCCTATTTTCCCTATAGGCCCTGCGCATTGGAATAACATAAACAGCAGTGTAGACGTAGAAGTGCGGTCTTCCAGGTCTCGACTGACTATGCTAAACTTAATTGGGTTTGTTACCAACTAGCTCAGAGGTCACTGGAAACTTTCTTGACTGAATAGGAAGTGATCAGCTTCCCTGGCTCAGACAAGAAGGGATTCAGTTTTCCAACAACCGCATAAACATGACAACTTTGCTCCTTAGAATAAGAGTCAATCTCTAGAGTCGTGTGAAACAATAGACAGCTATTTCACTCAGTCAGTTGTGCAGATTACTTTCACCAAGATGCAGAGAATAGAGAGACGGGCGTTTTCAATAAAGAGGTATTATTTATTGAACAGTCTTTCTTCTCATGCAAGAGAAATGAATTGCCACAATTGCAAGACTTGTTATTATAAAAAGTGCGTACAGTAAAAGGAGGATTGCAAAATAATACTGTAAAAGCATTGATATGGCTTCTTAGCCATACAATGGTTAAAATGAATAAAATATATACATTCATATATACATTTAGCTAACGTACTCAACTGGTGCTTCTAACTACGCCTACCCCGGTGTACCTGACCTAAGCCTAATACGTGGAAGGGAGTAAGTAAGTAGCAGTTTAAGTTAAGTTGGTTTTGCCAAGGATTTGCTTCAAGAATTCTCTCAAAGCGTTTAGTCAACACCATACCTTTGGAATAGAATGTTGGAGGTCTTGTATCTCCTTTCAGGACTCGATATTCCAGTCACCCGCAAGGGTAGGCTGGAAACGCCGGAGCTGGATTTTCTCGGCAGGAGAAAAGACATCGTCTTTCTCAGCGCGTCAAGGAGGAGGAGGGGCAGCGTCCGTGGGCTGCTTGCATCTGCTGGGCTCTGCAAGGGACAACTGTTCTGCTCCTGTATTCACCACACCATCGCAGTCGCTTAAGGCAACGTTGGTATTATTTATACCTGAAAGGTGCCTTGTTTGACGTAAGTTTTTGGACATAAGACGTCAATAAAGATGTCACTAAGAACAGGTCGTTCTTACAGTGCTCTTTAGAGTTCTATTACTAATCAAAACATAGCAAGCGGGGCTTTCCCAGGGGGTTTTATCTGGTGAAAGAACTCAGTGTGTAATCTAGGAATCTTAGATAGTGGCTTCTGCTGTGTCATGTACTTAAATGAGCTGCAGAGGCGAGTTTCTGAAATATGGCTGAAATATGGCTCTGATCGTTTATGCCATTATAGTGGTTTGACTTGATTTATAACTGAATAGGGGCATAAGGTCACATATTGATCGGGGTCCTAGATTAGAACACGACACCCACTTCACAAATTTATGTCCATCAAATTACTAAAAGCTAAAGCAATAAGATTCGTGTGTAACATTACCCACCCCAAAATACATATTTGCATTCGAGATGGCGTATTTGAAATACATGATAGTACTGTACTTCTTAAGCATAGAAATCATTCAAAACTATTGCATACATAATCAGTTGAACGATTTTGAGAGAGAAAAAAAAATGGATTACACATGAAATATCTCTTTAAACAGAAAAGAAGGGCGAGATTATTTCATCACATATAAATGCATTATCTGTAACATGTGCTAGAGGCTGAGGTAAGTTATTATGTCTCTAGCTCTACCTAAAAATAGAAGTTCTGTTCTTTATGAATAGGGGGGAATAGAGTTCCATCGTTTTTCAGCAGTTTTTGTTGCTCAAAACTGAAGGCCGAATTCAGAGTTCATGGGAACACTGTGTGTCGGAATGCTTATTAAAAAATTATTGTTTCTGTTCAGGGGAGAACATCATATCAGACAGGCTCTCAAAGAATTGGTATACAAAATCAGGTGACAGATCGACGAAGTTCGATAATGCTGTAACTTGGCAGGTGTGAGAATGATTGCTATCATCAATGTCTGGATCAGCAATGCTCACAGAAGGTCGTACCTGGGTGATGTTGCTTTTATTTCTTGCTCCACTGTCACCACCTAGTCGTAGCACAGGAGTCTCAACGAATGCCATCATCAGGATTGGTAGCCGCTGGGGACAACACAATGCGTGAGCCGTTACAGGACTTAGCAAAGTATCATATCCATTGGTACTGCTGATGGAAGTGCAAGACAGGTGTCCAACACACATTCTTCTCCGCATAGCATACATCGAAGCACAGGTAAGATGCAGGTCTGCCATATAGGTCTGAATGAAAGAAACCAGGTCATGTTCAGATCTCTCAGCCTGGCCAAACCAAGGACTCTAGTTATGCGGTCCCGGTAGCGTACTGCTAGGATCGTTTCTTCCATCCTTGCCGGAGTCATGTCTGCGTTTTGGCTTGCCATATCGGAGCAGGAGGGTCAAAAATAAAATGCCTGCTACAAGTCCCAAAATCAGGGGTATGCCGCCAAAGACTGAATGGACAAAATTAGGAATAATTCCTAGGATTGCTTTGAATGGTGTTAACAGTCCCAAAAAAATGGTCTTAAATATGCCTGGGATGCATATGGCACTTGACATATTTAGAATTTGGCTAAGCATTTCTGTGAAATGCACGGGGCAATTTGTTGATAAAAAGTCATGTATCTCCGAAGCTGTCCTTGCAACTTGGAGATCATACGTCTCTTTTGATGACGTTATGGGCACTGTTGTCTGTAAAAGCACAGACTTCATTCTGCTTAAAGTATCAATTCGTATAGAAGAGACATTCAAACGAGGCCAAATGGGAGTCTCGGAGTCTCCAGGGCCGTTTGGAAACAATGCTTGCATACAGCATTTGACCATGGAAGTTATGCTTACGAGATATGCTTTCCCTGGCAAAAGGCCACAACAGCTGTGATCCGTTATTAGAATGTAACTCCCGTTAGAGAGCTGCTTAAAGAAAGGCTCTATCTGCGTTGCAGGTGTGACATGTTGGTGGCATGAAAGGTTGTTTGAAGTTCCTTCACAGGCCCCGTGTAAATTAATACCCTGGCACAAAAGTATACCGCTTAGTGAATGTTTGCAATTTTCACCACTAAGAAATACATTTTTGTTGCTGTCACTATAGCATATGTGTGTATATGGTAATTTCCATGCTGACTTAATGTACCCTTTACCCAATCGTTCATACTGGCCAGTCGGTATATACTCATGGCAATTTTTAAATCGGAAAGTTGTTATCGGAATTGTGATAATCCCATGTATTATCCATTCAATGACAGGACTTTCTGACATTGTCAATGGTAATCTCTCAAGTTTTTCGATGCTCAGGATTGTATAGTCTGCTCCTTTCTGTGCCAAGCTGATTTGTTTATCAGTAAGGTTAAAGATGGAAAACAATGACGTTGTGTTGATTAGACGCCATGGCACATAGCCTGAACGAAGATTTTGCAGCGTCCAGCCTAGCTGTACAATAGAGCGCAATTGCGACTGGCCATGCTGTAACATTAGCAAGTCTTTGTCTATTATATCGATGGCAGATGATACAATACTGTCCAGTGAATATATTCTGGAGGACAGAGTCATTAACCCATTGTCCACAACAGAAAGTGATTTTTCCAAATTAATACGATCAATTTCTTGTATTTTTTCAGCTGTTTCAATTTGAGTTACTTTCCAAGCCTCGTTGTAAGCCACATATATACGGGTCGCTATGAAACGTTTTTTGACGCTGTTTGCGAGGTCCCAGGATGAAATCGCGCTAATCAGCACCATCTTTAAGTAAAGATGAGTGTTGCTTAATTTCTGCCAGTGTGGATGATTCTAGCCATTCAAGGCACAGCTTCCCTACACTGTATGTTGTTACTATCCCTGGATGTTGTCTCTGGGAGTATCTAGGGTCTGTTCTGGTCATTGTTAACCCCTGTGTTTTGTTCAGGAATCTATCTTGACAGTTATTCGTGTCAGTAGGCCAGATTAACCACTTTTTCCAATCAGGATGTGTTCTGTTTAGATGTAAAATTTTTGATACATCTATTTAAACTTCTGTGGTTGCATTATCAGGTATAGGCTTTGTAATAGACGGTTTGTTAAGGTCTTTAATCTTAGCTAGGCCAAGACAGGATGTTTGGTGAATTGTGTCATTTAAGAACAGTATTTGTTCTGGGATCATGCAGGCTTGAAATAATGCGCTAGGCCTTGTACCTGCCAATCTTTTGTACCCCAGATGGTTTTTGTTTCAATGTTGTTTTTCCAAAAATCCAAAACCAAATGTCATAATTTTTTCATAAAATGCTTCTGAATATATCAATTTAGAATTTGTCAGCATTGTTTTCAACCCTGTTTTATCCAACAGTCTTATAATAAAACGTTTCTGCATCACTTGTGTTAAACCCTGAGAAGTACTGGAATTTCTCATAGAATGTTTTCAAACTGCTTTTAGGTGGAGTAGCACAATGTTCCCATTGGTTATATTCAAAAACATTTCTAGGTTGTGCCGATTTATGTAAGTAATGGTCTCCGTAATGTGAGAAGCAGTACATCTGATCATAATTAGACGAACCTTGTAAATAATCATGTTCTGTAAATCTCACTGACAACACTAAATCAGACATCATATTATTTATACTTTCAAAATCCCAATCATCAGAAAATGTACTCGGTTTTACAAAGTCACTTAAGGAAACCTTGAACTGGTGAGGATATTTCAGGATTTCAACCGGGCCATATACTTCATAGTCAGTCTTGTCCCATACTACCCCACCGGGTATTGGAATGGCTGTGACATTTACTGTTGTCAGTTCTCTTTTCTTCACGTGGGATGATCTGTGTGGTTTTAGGACTAAGTTGATGTTCTGACTTGCTGTGTCCATTGAACTGTAATAAACTTTCCTAAAATTAAAACCAATACTATGCCTAGTAGGAGTATAAGTACCCCTGATATAATCCAATGCTCAATCAATGGTGCATCCAGATATACTTCTTTGATTTGATGGAAGAGTTCTTTTGCTTTTTCTTTAAAAGTCTTTGTTTCTGGTGTCACTTCAGGGTCGCTTTGATCTTCAGAAAAGTTATCGAAATTAATGAAGTAGCCAGAGGCAGTTCTGTCAATTGCTGGAATTGTTTTCTCCATTTGTCTTTCGGTAGCACATTCTGATGCCACATCATTGTAGACTGGTGTTTCATGATGAACTGTTTCAATCTGTGTTTCAAGAGGCACGAATTCCATGGCATTATTGCATAGTCCCTCTGTGTGAACTGCAGGCTTATCGAAAGTGATTAATCTTTCAGTTTGAACCTCTTGGATTGTTGCAAATTTGGGTATTCTGTTGTTTCTCTGGAGTCCACTGGGCCTACTGTTGATTATAGGCCACATGATTGTGGTTTTACCAGGTCGATTGATACAACTCGGTTCTCCTTTTTACCAGCAAGAGGCGGTAGTACTACTGATCTTGTTCAGTTGATTGCCAAGACAGGTACTGCTTTTCTGTAAGAAGGCCCAAATTCCTTCTTCACCGCTATTTTCTCTCTGACTAGATCCCCAATCTTTGGAATCCAGACAGGTCTTGCTGGGGCTGGTGGTGCCTCTTCAGTGGTAGTTGGCTGTTGCTTTATTTTTATGTTGCTTAAGGATTTTATTGTTTCATTCAAGTCCTGTAAAACAGCCAAACGATCTTTGATGTCAAAGTCTTTATTCTTATCTTTTACCACTGATGCCTGACTATCGAGGTCATGAACATGCATTCTAGTTCCGAACAATAGTTCGTACGGGCTGAAACCTTTTAGAGAATTTCTTGGCAAATTGTTTAGACTAAGTTGGACACTTATTAAATGTTTGACCCACCCATCACCCGAACCTAATACCTTCGCCGTTATAGATTGCTTTATGTCTCGGTTTTTTCTTTCCACTACACTGTTCCCTTCAGGGTGGAATGGACAAGAGTATCGCAACCCAATGCCCATACTGGCCATGGCCTCCTTATAAGCTCGGGAGGTGAAAGCAGGACCCTGGTCAGAATGGAACATGGCAATTGCGTATGTGCCGATAAAGACTCGCAGATCTTTTATAACAGTTTTGGCGTCAGCCTAGCGCTGGGGCCACATTTTCTAAGTGAATTTTAGTCTTAATAATCAATAGGACGCTGGTTTGCATATAGACAGCATTACCCTGTCTACATACAGGGCCATGGCATTACTGCGCTTGACTCGCTACTGCGGTCTCTGTCGCAGTCTGGACAGTTCTTTACATATCTATAGTGGTGCAGACTCATCTCCGGCCACCAGTATATTGATTGTAATTCAGTCAGAGATTCCTTCATCTGTATGTGCCTTGGACCTTCACCCATGTGTGCGTCTGCTATTAATAACTTTCTCCGGTTCATGTTTGGAATTACCCTATCCCCCACTCCAGGGATTCGAGCAAAAAGGAACGGAGTTTGCATCAATTACGTATGCATAATTGAGTGGATAGTTCACGGGTAGTGCTGCACAGTCGCCTTTTAAGGACTTTTTTACTGCCAGTATGGTTTCCCCGTCTATGTATTTTTCTGAACGCTTTTTTTGTGGCTACGGAAGCCGGTTTAGTTGCTTCCGCTATGGCTGCACTAGCCAATGAATTCCCTGCAACGTGAACGCCATCACGTTGATGACTCAGAGTGTGTATCACGTGAGTCTTTTGTAGTTCTTTCTGTAAAAGAACTACCTGTTTCCAAAGCATTTTATGCTTGATTGTGGCACCTGTGTCATCTTTGAAATCATTTTGAATCCAGCTCTGCAACCTATTATTGTAAGAGTTGACGCAAAAATGCGAATCGCATACGATTAGTGTCGGGAATTCACGTTCTGCATTTTCAAGCGCCATCTTTAAAGATCTGATTTCAGCTCGCTGAGCCGAACAGTTTCTCACTGATTCAGTTTTCGTTATTTTCGGTCTGAATTTACCGCACAGCCAGCGTCCTTTAACAATCGCGCAGGCTGCATCATAGGATTTATTTTCTACGTTGTAATGCTGTACGAATCTGTCTGTATAGATTATACAGGAGTACTGTTGGAGAGGAAGAATTTCGATAGGCAGAGGATATTCTTGTTCATAAGTTAAATCATTCAGTTTTTTCATGTGCGGGGCGAAATAGTATTTCACATCTTCCGCGCCAAGAGAATTTACACACTGTATCCATTTCAGATCCAGTGACACTGTAGGCAGGTTTACTGGGCTGAATAGCGCCTCATAGGCGGATTCTGCCGTGAGGACAATGATCCTTTTGCCGTGTGCTAGTTCTCGTTCATTCGCTATTGCAGTTTGTACTGCTTTCACAGTATTTTCTGTGAGACTGAATGTTTTTTCTGCTTGTGTGTACAAGTGTGATTTGTAAGCTATTGGTATCGTTTCTCCCTCATTAGAGGTCAGGTACGTGAATCCGCATCTTCCTGGGATGACTCGGATTACAAGATAGCGTGTATTGTCACGTGTATCTAATTTTGTTTTTGCTAACATGTCTGTTTGCAGGGATCTCAAAATTTCTGTTTGTTTTTGAGTCCAGTTGATTGGTTTAAAATCAGGTTTAATTAGTTCGTAGAGAGGTTTAACCCTCTCCGAATAATTTAGAATGTAAGTTCTTCCGAAATTCAGGAAACCTAGAATTGATTGTAAGTTCGTTTTTGGAGCTTGGAGTACAGCGCACTTCTCTAAGAAGTTGTCTGCCAGGCTTTTTCCTTTACTTGATAATTCGTATCCTAAAAATAATACTGTCAGATGGGCAATTTGAGACTTTTTAAAGTTGAATTTGTGACTCTCTGCAGCGAACCCAAGTATTATGGTGTTCACTCTTTTCAAGTGAGTATCCAAGTCGTCGTCTGTTAGATAGATGTCATCGACATAAGATAATGCCTCATCATCATATATTTGTAGTAACTCTGTTACTCTGGCTGAGAATAATCCTGGGCTGTTCTTGAATCCCTGTGGGAGCCTACAGAAATTTTTCTGAGACCCCATTACTGAGAAAGCGGTCAAGTATCTGCTTTCTGGTGCAATATTTTGACAAAAGAAACCATTAGATATGTCTAATGTCGTTTTATATTTTTTGCAAACTATGTTATTCATTAGTGCAGCACTATGCGAATTTTGTACTGCAAATGTTTTGCAACATGAGTTAAGGTGTCTGTAGTCCAAGACTATACGATATGAGTCGTCCGGTTTGGAGACAAGAAACAAAGGATTGTTCATTTGAGAGGTGCATGTTTTAATCACCCCTTGGTATTCAAGTTGATCTAAAATCTCCCTGACTTGTTTTTTAGCTTCTTGCTTAATTGGATACTGCCTTTGTGCAGTCGGTTGACTTTTTAACTGGATTTTGTGAGGAGGAGAGTTCTCATCCCATCCTACATGATTTTTATATAATGCTGGTGCCTGGGCTACTGCCCATTTCCTTGCATATATATATTTAGTGTGAATCGGAATGTGATTCGAGAAGGCAGGCATAATCATTTCTTCACCACGAGGGCACTCCCTGACAAACTCTGGGGGCCAATCTTTCTCAGCTAACAGGATGTCATAGCCTTTTGAGAGGTTATCCCAAAATAGACCCCTTATTTTCCTAGTCTTATCACCCTCTATACGCAGTTTTATTTCGTATATCTTATGAGGTTCGCTAACTCTGGTGTCGGCAGTTTCTACTTGAATGTATTCATTCGTGTCCACTGTCTCCAGATGACTCATCAGGATCTTGCGAGCTATGGTGATTTCTGCTGCACTGTCTAGCATTGTCTGTGCCCACTCCCCGTTTTTCAGCTGTGTCCTTAGTATTCTCGGCATGTTCGATTACTCTAATACTGGCTACCTTCTTTCTTGGAAATTGTGATTTTTTACTTTGAGCAGGTTCCTTGTCTTTGGACTTGGTGTCCTCTCCTGGGTCTGACCGTCCTCTTCTTTCGATTTCTGCGAAAAAGATCGAGAGGGACGTGTATCAATACTTTGATATCTATCAGGCTTCTTCAAGTTATCCCTATTTCTAAGGTTATATCTTTTCTCAGAGGGCTCCCTCTGGGGAGACTGGTGTTCTCGAGTCGGAGTTCTTTCCCTCCGTCGAGGAGACCTTTCTCTGGACTGGAAAACTTTTTCCTTGGGAGTGGATTGTTTATTTCCATCCCAGCTCTTTTTAGGAGTGTTTTAATTATTTTTAATAAATAATTTTTCAGGATTTTCGAGTAGTTGGGGTTTTACTGGTTTCCCACCCAAGCTGTCTCTACCTAATTCTTCATAACATTTTTCTATAATTCTGGCACGCTCAATTGGTTGATCTGTTATATCTGTTTCCTTCAACTTCTGGCGGATCGCCACAGATGCTGCTTCTCCTTTTATATTGGCTAGTAATATAGCCGAGACCTGCTTGAAGTCTTTCAGTAATTTCATACCAAGAGTTAAAGCAGGTTCTGGACCGTATTCATTCTGAATCTGTTTTAGCACATCTGGTATTACCGCCATTGACGGAACACCATGTGTTTTTGTGTAAATGGAAGCAAAGACTGTACCCCAAGTGTCACAGTCCTCCACGTGTGGTGCGACCCCCATTGGAAGGCAGATGGTCAGAATTCTGTGTTTCTCAATAGGGGTAGTATTCGGAAATACTGCCTCTATTTGAATAATTTTCTGCGCTAACCAGAAAGGAATTTGTTCCCGTTTTATGGGTGTTTTACCAAGACATGATTGTATGTTCTGTGGTGTAATTTTATTTGTGTTCCCCTGATGAGGAGTCAGCTGTGGAACGTTAACAGCTGTTTGGACTGTTGCAGTCCGCATTACATATTGGACTAGTTGTCTATGTATTTTAATTAATGTTTTTAGCTGTGCTAAAAGTTCTTCTTTTGACATTTTTGCAATGTCCGGATGTGGTGTGTAGCTGGCTAGAACTGGCCACGTTGCTCCTGGTCTACCTAGTGGACCGAGCCTGGTAATATGATCATTGTGTTTTAGGGCGCCTTTAAACCAGAGCCGATGCTCTTGGTATTTTAATGGGATTTCAATCTCCTCGAAAGGAGCGTACTCTTCCGGTGGATCCTCTATTTTGTAATAGTGGAACTCGTGTGTTGCAGCGTTTGCCACTGGAAATTTTATCCAAGAATAGAATACCTCTGTCTGCCGATATTCGTGTGCCTCTATCACGAAGACGACTGTGCCACCTTGTGTGGTCAGTCCATTTTCCATAAGTTTTAACGTTATAGTTTTTCCTATGTTGACCAGGATAATTATCGCACCCGGTTCATTAATTCCTGTTTCATCGGGACCCTGCTGAGTCGCATTTACTGCGGCTTCAGTGGTTCCGTTGTTCCCGCCTTCTCCTGGCATTTTACTGTCAGGAAGGTCTTTTGTTGCAGATCAGTTTTCAAGGAGACAAAGATTAGGTGCACAATATTTTGGAACACTGTATCCTTCAACGTTGAATAAACCAGAGCTTTACATAGAAATCTCTTCCTACTGAGGTCGGGCGGATTTTAACCTTTCACCCACTCCAGACGTCTATTGGAGTATTTACGGGAGAAAAGGTCTGTGTGAAAAAGCACGACTGAGTTACTCTAACGTCTTGCGTTAGTTTTATCGCCTTACCAAACGTTGGGCGCCATGTAGTGTAATTCCTATTTTCCCTATAGGCCCTGTGCATTGGAATAACATAAACAGCAGTGTAGACATAGAAGTGCGGTCTTCCAGGTCTCTACTGACTATGCTAAACTTAATTGGGTTTGTTACCAACTAGCTCAGAGGTCACTGGAAACTTTCTTGACTGAATAGGAAGTGATCAGCTTCCCTGGCTCAGACAAGAAGGGATTCAGTTTTCCAACAACCGCATAAACATGACAACTTTGCTCCTTAGAATAAGAGTCAATCTCTAGAGTCGTGTGAAACAATAGACAGCTATTTCACTCAGTCAGTTGTGCAGATTACTTTCACCAAGATGCAGAGAATAGAGAGACGGGCGTTTTCAATAAAAAGGTATTATTTATTGAACAGTCTTTCTTCTCATGCAAGAGAAATGAATTGCCACAATTGCAAGACTTGTTATTATAAAAAGTGCGTACAGTAAAAGGAGGATTGCGTAATAATACTGTAAAAGCATTGATATGGTTTCTTAGCCATACAATGGTTAAAATGAATAAAATATATACATTCATATATACATTTAGCTAACGTACTCAACTGGTGCTTCTAACTATGCCTACTCCGGTGTACCTGACCTAAGCCTAATACGTGGAAGGGAGTAAGTAAGTAGCAGTTTAAGTTAAGTTGGTTTTGCCAAGGATTTGCTTCAAGAATTCTCTCTAAGGGTTTAGTCAACACCATACCTTTGGAATAGAATGTTGGAGGTCTTGTATCTCCTTTTAGGACTCGATATTCCAGTCACCCGTAAGGGTAGGCTGGAAACGCCAGAGCTGGATTTTCTTGGCAGGAGAAAAGACAGCGTCTTTCTCAGCGCGTCAAGGAGGAGGAGGGGCAGCGTCCGTGGGCTGCTTGCATCTGCTGGGCTCTGCAAGGGACAGCTGTTCTGCTCCTGTATTCACCACACCATCGCAGTCGCTTAAGGCAACGTTGGTAATATTTATACCTGAAAGGTGCCTTGTTTGACGTAAGTTTTTGGACATAAGACGTCAATAAAGATGTCACTAAGAACCGGTCTTTCTTACAGTGCTCATTAGAGTTCTATTACTAATCAAAACATAGCAAGCGGGGCTTTCCCAGGTTGCTGGGGGTTTTATCTGGTGAAAGAACTCAGTGTGTAATCTAGGAATCTTAGATAGTGGCTTCTGCTCTGTCATGTACTTTAATGAGCTGCAGAGGCGAGTTTCTGAAATATGGCTGAAATATGGCTCTGATCTTTATGCCATTATAGGGGTTTGACTTGATTATAACCGAATA
Organism: Lissotriton vulgaris; assembly: GCF_964263255.1. Taxonomy (NCBI): domain Eukaryota; kingdom Metazoa; phylum Chordata; class Amphibia; order Caudata; family Salamandridae; genus Lissotriton; species Lissotriton vulgaris. The sequence continues at coordinate 24,844 of NW_028241862.1, read as the reverse complement.
GGGGCATAAGGTCACATATTGATCGGGGTCCTAGATTAGAACACGACAAGATTAGACATAGGACTGAGGTCGACTAGATCTCTATCGAATATACTAAACTTAATAGTGCCAGCTAGCTCCGAGGTCACAAGAAACTTTCTTGAATTAAAAAAAGGGATTTGTTTCTGACAACCGCATAAACATGACAACTTTGATTCCCAAGAATAAGAAATATATCTCTAGAGTCGCGTAAACAATAGATAGGTATTTCACTCAGTCAATCGAGCATGCTTTGCTTCTACAGATTTGCAGAGAAATAGAAAGAGAGGCGTTTTCAATATAAGGTTTATTAAACAGTCTTCTTTCTCATTCAAGAAAAGTGAACTGCTACAATCGTTATGCAGACTGCAAAGTATAATGCGTATAGCGAGAACAATATTATAAAGTAATACTGTAAGGGCATTGTATGGTTTCTAAACCATATAAAAATACATACATGAATAACAATGACTAAAAATACTCAACTGGTGCTTCTAAATACGCCTACCCCAATGTACCTAACCTAAGTCTAGTACGTGGGAAGAAGTAAGTATTGTGTAGCATAGGTTTAGTTTTCTTTGCCAAGAATCTATCCAAGATTTCTCTAGGTTCTAATCAAGTCCATACCTTGGTTTAGAATGAAGAAGTCTGGTATCTCTGTCTCGGGATTTGATTTCCCAAAACCCGCAAGGGGAGCTTGGAAACACTGGAGTTGGATTCTCGGCAGGAGAAAGGCAGCCTCCTGATCAGTGCGTCAGCTGGAGGGTTGGCTTCCATCCGCACTTGCTGTAGCGAGCTGTGTCAGGCAAGTAGATAGTCGAACTGCTCCGAACCATTGTTTCTTGCTAGAGCAAGTGAAGGTATATTTGTACCTTGAAGGTGTCTAGGAATGCCATAGTTTGACATAAAGTCAGTCATAATATCATCAGGAAAGAGCCCTTAAGGAATAGTCATTCTTTGTAAAGTATATGAGTTATTGGACAAATCAATATTCAAGCAAGGACTGCTTAAACCGATTTTCCAAGAAATCGTTGTGATGTTTGGTACAGGTGAAAGTAGCCATGCCTTTCTTTGGTCTGCATGGGCTGTGTCTAAATAAGGGTTTGATTTCTATGCCTATATAAGGGCAATGCGAATTTCACTTGGCCTACTACTTATGATTGGCCACATGATGTGGTTTTACCAGGTCGATGGATACGAACCTGTAGGAAGTATGAAAGAACAGCTGGAAACAGATTGGTGAATGACGAGGTTTATTGGACACAACTTCACAAGTCGAGCTCTAGTCAGGGAATGCCCCGAGAACATAAGAACATTACCAACCTCAAACCTCCCCCATTTTGAAAGACAACATTCTTTCAACAACACGAGACCGTCACAAGCTGTGACAGGCAATCACCATGCTCGTGACAGCTCGTGTAATAGAACAGCAGTACCCACAGTACCCAACACACCTTCCCCCCATAAAACAAAAACAAAAATAAAACAAACAAACAAAAAAAACTATCATCGTAGAATCAATTCATAACAAAATCTCTAAACCTAGAAGGCAGGCGATGTGAACGAACACATCTAGAGTCACCAGAACTGCCGTCAACTCTAGTATTGTTAGTCTGTTCAGAATGTTCTCCAACATCCAAAAACACATTACTGTCACAATCATCTTGAGCCGAGATCGGCCCAGAAAAACCGAAACCCTATTGAAATTCCAAACGGAACCACCATCAACCCTAATGGCATTCTTGAAAACTTCAATCACTTTTTTAGGATTTGACCACACAGGAAAGCCTTTACTAACACCTTCTTTTTTTAAAATCCGAACGTAGTCACCCACTTTTATCAAACAACTGGAAGCAGAGCCAATCTTCTTTCCCATGGAAAGTTTCATTTTATTTTTATACAACTCAACTCTGCGGTGAACAGCCTCAAGATCAACCTTCAAAAACTCATCAAATCCACTCATATTCTTTTTCAACCACCAAGGCGCCAACCTGGTACTAGGCTTACGCCCTCTTAAAAGCTCGAAAGGGCTAACTAAAGTTACAGAATTAGGAGAAGTCCTATATGCCAAAAGCATGGATTGTAATGCATTCTTCCAATTCAACCCCCCGTTAATGGAGAGTTGGATGGCTTCTTTGATGACACGATTGAAGCATTCAACCTGACCATTGGCTTCAGGATGGAAAACTGCAATTCTCCTATGAGTAATACCACACTTAACCATAAAGCTTTCCATTTCCTTACTTGCAAATTGAGGACCATTGTCAGTCACAAGCTCTTGGGTAATCCCTTCTCTGCAAAAAACCTCATCCAGGAATTCAATCACTTTCTGAGAAGTAACATCCTTAACCATTTTGACCTCCGGCCATTTAGAATAGTAATCAATCAGGACAATTCCAAAAGACTCTTGCCTAGACAAACAACTAAAAGGACCAATGATGTCTAAGCCCAGTTTACGCCAAGGGCCACTCGGAAAATCAACAGGTTGTGGTTCAGAACGTAAGGCTACAGCAGTTTTGCCACTGTTTGAACACAGAACACAAGAACGTACAAAATGATCTACACAAACATCAATACCTGGCCACCAATGTCTCTTTCACTCGTCTCCTGGTAAAGGATATACCCAAGTGCCCTTCATGAGCAATTTTGAGAATAATGTTTCTGAAAGAAAAAGGAGGAACTATCTTGTCTCCCCTTAAAACCAAACCGTTCTCCTCTGCGAGCTCCTCTTGAATCTTATAAAAACCCATCATATCACCCGACAATTTCCTTGGTTCAGGCCAACCTTGTACTAGAAATCTCTTGACACTACATAGCTCCACATCCTTACTCATTTCCGTTAACCAACTTTTTTCTTGCAAAATGACCATCACTTCCACATCTGAAACAAAGTAGTCTAGAAAATTTCTTTTCTTGCTTTTGATTCTTGAACCTGCCATCTATTTTAGACGGAAAATCATTCCTTTGTGAATAATTTTTCTTACATTTTTCAGAATCTTTAGAAACATTGAAGACATCATTCTTATCATTGCCTCTAATCTCCTTCACAAATTTTTCAGAGTGTTCAATAGACTTGGCAATATCTATAGCATTGTTTAAGGACAAATCAGATGTGGTCCAAAGTCGTTCTTGTACTTTTTTGTTATTAGTTCTCATTAGAATTTGGTCTCTTAACACTTGCTCCTAAGAAATGTGTTAAAAATCACATGTAACAGCTAATGATCGTAGAGCTGAAACAAAATCTTCCACAGGTTCATCTGCATGTTGTTTTCGAGAATAAAAAATAAACCTCTCCATTACAACATTTTTCTTTTTACCATAACGCAAATTCAATTGTGATGCAGCATGCTCATAAACATTTAAATTCCCTGGGTTGACTAAAGGTGGTAAAGTTTTATATTCCTTCAAGGCAATACCACCCAAACAATGTTTTAATAGAGATAACTTCCTCTGAGCCTCACATTCTCCCTCCTCTAGTACGTCTACATATGCTAGAAAAACAGGCTCCCATATTTCCCAAGCCATAGGTGGTTCACCTGGAGATGAAAGGAAGGAAGGAGGGGGAACAATACCAGACATTTCAGAAATAAAACAGAATAAACGAAAAGAAAAGAATAAATCCCATCCTCGTCGCCAGTGTAGGAAGTATGAAAGAACAGCTGGAAACAGATTGGTGAATGACGAGGTTTATTGGACACAACTTCACAAGTCGAGCTCCAGTCAGGGAATGCCCCAAGAACATAACAACATTACCAACCGCAAACCTCCCCCATTTTGAAAGACAACATTCTTTCAACAACACGAGACCGTCCCGAGCTGTGGCAGGCAATCACCACGCTCGTGACAGCTCGTGTAATAGAACAGCAGTACCCACAGTACCCAACAGGACCTGTTCTCCTTTCTTCCAGCAAGGGGCGGCAGTAACACTGTTCTTGATCCGTGGATTGCTAGCACAGGTACTGGTTGTCTGTAAGAAGGCCCAAATTCCTTATTGTCCACGATCTTTTCTCTGACTAGATCCCCAATCCTTGGAATCCAGGCAGGCCTTGCTGGGATGGGTGCTTTCTCTTCAGTGGTCGTTGGCTTCAGGAATACGTTGCTTTGAATTTTTCTCTTTTCATTTAAGTCCAGCAAAACAGCCAAATGGTCTTTGATATCAAAAGGTTTTTGTTCCACCACTGAAGTGTGACGATCAAGGTCCTGGACAATCATTCTAGTTCTAAAAAGGATTTCAAATGGAGTGATTTCCCCTAGTGAACTTCTTGGCAGTTCCGGGTAAATGCAAGCTAACGGTTTATCTGAAATTAACAGGGGCTTTTGCGCAGGACTTTTCACTCTGGAGACTTTCATCTTTTGGCAGATTTCACATGCCAAAACATAGTTTCTGGTATGTTTCCTCATGCGCGGCCACCAGTATCTCTGTTTTAATATCGACACTGTAGCGGAAACATCTGCGTGTGCAGAGGCAAGCCCTTCATGTGCTGCTAACATTAGTCCCAATCTATGTTCCATGTTCGGAATTACTCTATCCCCCACTCCAGGGATTCGAGCAAAAGGAACATTATTTGCATCAGTTATGTATGAGTATTTGAGTGGAAAGCCTTTTGGTAATGTTTTACCACTGTCTTTGCTTGAAGTATTGACAGCCAGCATTATTTTGATGTCTATTTTCATTTTTAAACGAGTGATTGCAGCTACGGAAGCCGTTTGCACAACTGCCTTCGCAGTTTCATCAGCCAATGAATTCCCTGCAACGTGAACGCCATCATGTTGATGACTCAGTGTATGGATCACGTGAGATTTTTGTAATTCTTGTCATAACTGAACCACTTGTTCCCAAAGCAACTTATGCTTGATTGTGCCACCTTTCGCATCTTTGTAACCATTTTCAATCCAGTTCTGCAAGTATTCATTGAAAGATTTAACACAATAATATGAATCGCACACTATAAGTGTGGGGAATTCGTGATCAGTATTTTCAAGCGCCATCTTGAAAGCCTGTAGTTCAGCTCGCTGAGCTGTGCAATCTCCTAGAGAATGAGTTTTAGTGACATTGGTCGGACTTTGCCATCTTGCCAGCGACCTTTAACGATCACGCATGCAGCACTATAAGCTTGTTTACCCCCATTCGCGGGCTGTGCTGATCTGTCAGTATAAATGATACATTCATACTGTTCTAGAGGCAGAATCTCAGTGGGCAGAGGACATTCTTGTTCGTATTGTAGAAATACTTCTGTTTTTAAATAGGGGTCAAAAATGTATTCAACATCTGTGCAGCAAGAGAATTAACCCATTGTATCCATCTCGGATGTAATGCCTTTGCATTTGGAATACTTGCTTTCGTCACTGCCTCTAAGGCAGGTAAAGGAGTAACGACCATTATGCACTTACCCTGTGCGAGGGTCTATCTTTTGCTACTGCAGTTTGAACCGCTGTCAGAATTTTTTCTGTAGAAGTGAATTTCATTTCTGCTTGTGTGTACAAATGTGATTTATAAACAATAGGTACTTTTTCACCTTCATTAAAGGTTATGTGCGTGAATCTGCATCTTCCTGGAATATTTGGATCACTAGGTTGCGTATGTTTACGCGTATTTGTAATGGTTTTGTTGTTAACATGTCTGTTTGCACTGAACGTATCATTTCTGTGTGCTTTTGAGTCCAATTAAATGTTTTGAAATCAGGTTTGATTAATTCGTAGAGAGGTTTAATCCTTTCAGCATAATTTAGAATGTAAGTTCTTCCAAAATTTTGGAAACCTAGAATTGATTGTAAGTTTTTCAGCTATTTTGGAGGTTGGAGCAGCGCACATTTCTCTAGAAAGTTTGCTGCCAGGCTTTTGCCTTCACTTGAAAATTCATATCCTAGAAACAGGACATTGAGCAGTACCAAAATGACCTTTCTTGACGTAGAAGTCACTTGCTTGGATGGATGCTTGAAGGCTTCGCTATACATGAAGGCCACTGATAAAAATACAATCCTGCATCACAGGAGCCATCATCCAAGAAATTTAAAATCTAATCTACCCTACGGACAACTACTGCGGATACGCAGGAATTGTACGGAGATTAGTGATTTTGACCACCATGCACAAACATTCTGTGAAGAGATGACACATAGGGGTTATCCAAAGAAACTCCTCAAGCACTCTTACAAAAGAGCACGTTTTACGCCAAGGGAGTGTTTGCTGCAAACAAAAGAAAAGAAAGAACTTGACCGCTTGGTGTGTGTGACCACATTTGGTCCCGACACGCACAAAATGAGACAAACAATTCTTAAAAATTGGCATTTACTAGACGTGCTAGAATGTCCCTTTCCCCGCCCCATCTTTGCATACAAAAAGAACAAAAGCATCGGACAACAAATCGTTGGGGCTGATGTAGCACTGCCAAAACCTAAACATGACATTTTGTCTTGCTGGAACATGAAGCCGTTTCATGGAGGACATACCTAAATGTCCTTGATGAGTAAGTGACAAAATCTTGTTCTGCATAGAGACCGGGGGAATAATCTTACCTCCTTTGAAAAGCAAACCTCCAATTTCTTCAATCTGAGCCGATACACGACAAAAGGGAGCAATATCAGCAGAAGCAGGTCTTTCCCTTGGCCATCCATTTTTCACACAATCAGAAATCTGCTGACATAAAGTATCATTATTCATTTCCGTTATCCACTCCTTTTCAGACAAATCCACATATTCAAGAGAAACAAAATCTTCTATGGAAGCAATTATATCCACATCCCGTTCAATAGTAGAAACAAAGTTATCAGCGCAGGGTAGTCTTGAAAGAAAATCTGCAGTGACAATGCTCCTGCCAGGGACATACACTATTTCAAAATCATACTCCTGTAGGCGAGAGGTAAGACTGGCTATGCGGGTAGTAGAATTGACACTCCACAGGAGACAATAGGCCAACTAGGGGCTTATGATCAGTTCCAAGTGTGAATCTGCTTCCCCACACATAGTTACAAAAATGTTCGATCGCCCATATGCATGCCAATAATTCCCTTTCACTTACAGCATATCTCCTTTCAGTTACTGACAAGGTCCTTGAAGCGAAAGCTTTACACCATTCATCTCTTCCTGAACATGGCTAAGAACTCCTCCACGTCCATAGAGACTAGCATCCACCGCAATAATACATTTCTTATTAAGGCAAAAAGACTTAAGAGTAGGAGCATTAATAATCTCCTTTTTGATCTGCCTGAAGGCTGCATCTTGTTCATCTGACCAGATAAACTCAGAAGACTTCCTAGTCAACACTCTGAGGGGCTCCATCTTGGTGGCACAATTCTGTATAGATTTGCTATAATACTCACATAGTCCAGCAAAAGAGAGAAGTTTCTCTTTATTATCTGGAGCTGGAGCATTTATGATAGCATCAACCAAAGCTTTCTTGTGCACCACACCCTCACCCTCACCAGACAGAGTGTGGCCTAAGTACTCCACGGATTCACAAAAAAGATTACATGTACCAGCTTTATGGTCCGGGATGCCCGCCACCCCCTCCCAACACCAATTCCCCATGGGAGGAGACAGACACAAGTTTGAGCTTTTGGAAGGCGGGGGGGGGGGTTACCCCCTGACCGTATTTATTAAAATATGAAACAAAATGTAAAACTTTAAATAAAAACGTTTCATGAATTATGTACAATTTTATTTCCATTACATTTTGATGAAGACAAGTTCTTTGGCTAACCTTAACAGATCTCTAATACAAAGGTTTCCTAGCCGAGTCTAACATCCTGAAAATGCATAACAATCTAAAATAAAATTGTACATCCTAGCATTAAGGGCCAACGGCAAGGTCTTAACCGGTGTCAGATCCCAACTACCAAATTCCCGCCCTCACAGTGTGAGTGGCGCATGTGCAGAGGACTTTACCCTCGTTGCCAACTGTAACTTCCCTTGTTGTGGGGGCCCCCTTTCACTCGACGCCATCTTAAAGGTCGTCCGAGTTCTCGTGCGAGGTATCCGTAAGAAGGACAGCGTGGACTCCCCCCCTTCCCCACACTCTCTTCCGCCGGAGCGGATATCCGGCTCCCGGGAAATTCGTAGGAGGGGCATATAGCCATCTCCCCCCCCGGGAGGGGCCTATGGCCGTCTCCCCCTAGGCGACCCATTCGTAGTGGGTGCCGCCTCCCCGTGGGAGGGGCCAATGGCCGTCTCCCCCTAGGCGACCCATTCGTAGTGGGTGCCGCCTCACCGTGGGAGGGGCCAATGGCCACCTGCCCCTGGGCGCTCCCATCCGTACTGGGTGGCGCTCCCCCTAGGGACCTTAAAATCACTGTTCACCGATCATGACCTTACCGCCACAGGCCGGATAGTTGACCGACTATCCGGCCCCCCACACCTCCTAAAGGTCATGTCTCCTTAATCCCACTAGCCATGCTATGAAGTCTTCTATGAGTAAATCATTCCCCGCCCTGGACAGGTGAACCCCATCATTCAAGTAACATTAATCACCCTGAATACACCCATGGGGAATGCTTTGCAAATGCGCGGAGCGAAACAATTTCCCAATTTTGTTATTGACCCTCTTTACCGAGTGGTTCAACGCCGTTACAGAGAAACCCCCCTGCCAGACTCTCCTGGGGATCATGTGGGACCAGGCAATCGTGCACCCCGGGAGCCTCCTAGCCAACCAGCTGACTGCCGACAATATGTGTTCAACTAACACCCATCTTCCTAGTCTTACCAAGTCATTGCCCCCCAGGTGCACTATGATTACAGATGGCGGTGACCTTTGCCGCCCTAAGAGTCCCTCCACAAACGTTTGAAATTGGTCAAAACAGAGGCCTCCCTTCCCATGGAAGGTTACTTTGAACCCGTATTCCCCAGATGCGTGAGTCGCGTCACCTGCCATGAATACGTCCCCAGCGCGCCTCACGTATGAGTGGCCCACGACCCATACCACTCGATCTCCAGTCGGTGATCCTTGACCGTTGGTCCTCTGGTGTTGGGTCGATCCCCAATTCCGCCCCGCGTCACAGGCTTGCGAAACTGTAATCCAAACAAAGACAACAAGCGTGAGTGCATTTCATCAGTCTTTTACAACATGTGCAGTCGCACATACCTCTTGAAACAGTTCGAGGACCAACGGCCTAGCTGTTTCACTTCTTCCGCACCCAGACCCCGAGCCGTAGCCTCAGTAGCGGCCCCTATTCTGAATGAGTGGGTCCCAAAATCGCACGGGTTCAAGCCCGCCGCAGCAATCGTAAGTGCCAGCACCCTCTGAAACTAAAATTTCGTCAACGGGGTGCCGTCCTTGTGTCTAAGCAGGCTCCCCGCCCATGTTGCCGGCCTCTGTGCCAGGTAGTCCTCTAAATACCTTATGGGACAACTGGGGCTCCCTCGGGCGCGCTGCAAAACCACACTACTTCCCAAAGCTTCCTGGTCTGTCTTGGACCTGGCTATCGAGATTAACATCGAATCACCCCGTATTTGGACATGATCCCTGCATAGGCCTCCCTCCACATCCTTCTTGTTTCTTGCTACGAGTTCACTTACCCGCATGGCCCCATGGAATGCCAATGCGAAAGCCGCTCGGAACAGAACTACCTCGGAAGGGGAGGAGCATGTCTCATCAAGTTTTGCTAGTAGCAAAGACAATCTTTCTAAACCAATCGGGTGCCTTGTATCTTGTCTGCGACCTTCCAGGTGCTGCCAACCGCGGAGCGCCTTTCTGACTAGGAAGGAACCCGTTGGGTCCCGTATGCCGTGGAGCTGTGCCATGAATGATATGGCCGCCCTATGTCTGTTGGCAGTTGCGGCTGATCGGCCTTCCTTATGAAGCACCACTAAGAACCCTAGGAAGGATTCCTCCTGCCCCCAGCTATGTCTCCCTACCGGCCCTAAAAAGGCGCAGTATGAACGAAACGCTCCCTCATAGGCTTTCCTCGTCCTGGGCGCTAAGCTGGCTGCCACGAGGTCCTGTAATCCGGGGCACCGATCTGCCATAGTGCTTCGGGGAACGGTGCCGCCACTAGATCCGCTGTGGGTAGATAACCCCTGAAAGCCTGCATGTGTGAACGAGAGAGTGCATCAGCTGCATTATTCAGTACACCCAGCACATGTTTTGCCCTGAATTGTACATTCAATCTCATGCATCGCAATACAATTTCTTTCAACAGTCTCAAGATCCACTTGCAGCGTGCTGCCTGGTGATTAATGCACTCTACCACCGTCATGTTGTCAGACCAAAACACTACTGAGTGGTCCCTAAAGTCTTCCGGCCATGCCAACAGAGCCACCCAAATGGGCAATAGCCCCAAGAACCCAATGTTACCTGTTAGGCCACTGGAGTGCCACCACGTTGGCCATACTTGCGCCGACCATCGGTTACCAAAGATTGCGCCAAATCCCATGCTCCCAGCTGAGTCGGTCCACAAACCCAGTTCGTCAGACGATGCTGGGGGTTTGTTCCATGCCACCCGACCGTTGAAGTCCGCCAGGAATGCCAACCAAATGCGCATGTCCTGGCGAACCTCTGCCGACAGTCTCGTGCGGTGGTGTCCCTCCTTGAGGCCTACCATAGCTTGTGCAATGGAACGTGAGAAGGGGCGAGCCATCGGTATTACTTTTAAGGCAAAGTTAAGCTGGCCCACTGTTTGTTGTAACTGGTGCAGGGTCACCTTCTCCTTACCAAGGCATTGTATTAAGGAAGCCCTGAACTTGGCCACCTTCTCCATTGGCAGACGGAAGCATCCCTCCACGGAATCAAGCTCAATTCCCAGAAACTCCAGTGAAGTAGATGGCCCCACTGTCTTACCTGGTGCCAATGGGACCCCAAACTCCTGCATGAGAGTGCAGAAGTCCTGCAGTCTCTGTGCACATTCCGTAGTGTCTGCCGGACCCAAGAAAAGGAAGTTGTCTAAATAGTGCATCACCTGTCTATGCCCAGTGGCCTCGGTGAACGCCCATTCCAAAAAGGAGCTGAACATTTCAAAATAGGCACATGAAATTGAGCAACCCATGGGCATGCATTTATCCATGTAATACTTCCCTTGGAAAGTGAATCCCAGCAAGCGCTGGTCCCGAGGGTGTACCGGGAGCAACCTGAATGCTGATTCAATGTCTGATTTTGCCATCAAAGCACCGGGGCCCAGGCGATTCAGTAGCTCGACGGCATCGTCGAACGATGCGTATCGAACTGAACATACCTCAGGGTCAATAGCTTCATTCACCGAGGCCCCCTTTGGGGCCGACAGATTGTGAATGAGTCTATACTCCCCCGGGTCCTTCTTCGGAACCACTCCTAGAGGTGAACACACAAAATCCGCCACTGGCTGGCAGGCAAAAGGCCCTGCTACCCATCCCAAGCTGACCTCTTTGGTAATTTTCTTGGCGGCCACCGCCGGGTTATTTTGAACAGATAGTTGATTCTTACAGAAGGGGCTCCCCCGAAAATTCCCCGCCGGGATGTTGAAGCCATACAGAAAGCCATTCCTCAAAATCCTGGCGGATACATGATCAGGGTATTTGTTCAGCCAGGGAGTCAAAGCCAAGATGTCGATGGGTGAAGATGATTGCTTCCCAGGCACCACATCAATCCTGCTTGGATCCCCCCTTTCCTCCCGAACTACCGGACTTGGATCTACAGCTAATTTCTGGGTGTGAGGAGTTCCCACAGCCCGAACAAGCATGCCGGAACCTACATGTTCCCTGAGGCCTGTTACAGTTACCTCTGTTGAAACCCCAACAAACCCCACGCTTGCTCCCATTCCCGCCGGTCTTGGGCTGTGATTCCCCACCAACGCTCGCACGAAAGGGCTGTGCCGGTCTCTGTTGGACTGTCCCAGACCCGCTCCAGCCTGGCGACGATGTACCCGCCGATCCAGGCAAGAGCTGTTTATGCCATGACACCGTGTCGAGACAATCCCACGTTAAAGCCTTGTCAAACTCTTTAGCTTTTCGAAAGTTAACGTCATAACCCTTCCATTCATTCCCCTCGTACATTGTATAAAAATTCATGATCCTGTTCTGGTAACATGATAATTCGGGCAACACTTCGGGTTTACGTTCCCCCATTATTGCTGTAAACATAGAAAAGGCCTTGACCCAATTCGCCATGGTCTCATCGACCCTAAATTCCGCCATCTTGGCCCGCCATACGCTGGGGTGCCATAAATCTTTCTGGGTCTTTGCGTATTCTATCTCACGATGGTCGGTCAACAGTGAAAACATGTTAATATATTTGTCCCCCCATATCATTTCCTTCGTGGCCGCCGGGATGTGTTGAGACAACCTTTCCCGCCTTGAAGGCACTGAACTCTCCCCAACCAATGGCAATGGGTTCTTACCGGGTTCAACCGCTGTGTCCGCTGTCTTCGCTCGGCCATCCGTTGTGACCCCCGTTGCTACCTGTGGGGAATATAAGGAACATTCGCCATCCCGGCTTCCCTGGACTGCCGTAACTGCTCAATTATTATTCTGGCTTCCTCGGCCGGATCCCCGCAGCCACTGCCCCCCCTGCTTTCTTCTTTAGCCAGGGTAACACTGCCGCTAACTGAAGGGCCAGTTCTGGGGGCATCTGATCATCCTCAACTGGCGTTATCACTACGGGGATTGGTAAACCCACGTCCGGACCTGGTACCGGGCTATCCACCGGTGCGACTGGGTTGCTTGCGCCCGGGCTCGCTGGGGGCACCTCTGGGGCTGGGCCCTCCCTGGAACCCGCCCTCCTCTTATTCCTCTTCCCCTTACCCTCTGGAGCGACGTCCGGCAAGGCCGGCCCTATAACTTTCTTAGGCCGCCCGAGAGGTTGTTCTGCGCTGCAATCTGCTTCTTAACTTCTGCTAAGCCCCGACAGATCGCATCCACTTTACCCATTTTAAGGTCCATCACCGCTACTCGGTTCACGAGGGTGCGTAGCATCTTCTCCATCTCGGAGCTCTTTCCCGCTTTCTTGCCAGACATATCCCGGTTACTTCGCCCAACTCGATCCGTAAGGTACTAGAGCTTCAACACGCCTGGCACTGAAAGAGAAAGAACAAAGATTACAAGTTCTCAAAATTGCCGCTTGTTCCTTCGAGGCATCACGAGCGACGAGTGGTGCAGCCTTCAGAGCACTGGAACAAGAGGAAGCCTTGTTGGATTCCCGCTCTATTTATCCATCTGCGGGAGGGCGGGGGCCCGCCTCAGGTACGCCCATCCGTGCGCGGACTTCCGGGCAGGTGTCTAGGACAACCCCTTCTGGGCGGGAAGGGCGTGCTCCGGCTACGCCGCTTTGGGCATACCAGCCGAAACACGCCCCCGCCCACAACAGTTTCCCGGGGGGATCGGGGCACCCATCCATACGTTCGGGGGGACCGAGTGGTCTTCCCTTTCCATGAGTGTTAGTCCATATTCTCCTAATCTAGAACAAACTTCTTCAAGATCATGAGAATGTTCATCCTCATTAAAAAATAAAATAAGGATATCATCCTGGAAGCACTTAGCAAACATGCTCAGATCTTTAAAAATATGATACATCGCCCTCTGAAATACAGATGCGGGCAAAGGCAGGTCAAAAGGCATCCTTTTAAATTGAAAAAGACCGTGGGGTGTGATGAAAGCGGTATAATGTTTGGAATCATTGGTATGTTCTATCTGATGATAGGCTGAGCGAAGGTCAAGAGTGGAAAAAACGCGAGCACCATCTAACATGCATACCATCTCATTAATATTAGGGAGCGGGTGACAATCAGTAACTAAATTGGTGTTTAACGCTCTCAAATCAACACACAACCTAATACTTTTATCAGGTTTTAGGGCCAAAACAATGGGAGAAACCCACTCAGATGACTTGATTTCTTCAATAATGTCATCCTTAACCATGGCATCCAACATGTCCTTTAATTCCTCTCTAATGCTGATGGGAACACCTCTTAACCTTTGTTTTACAGGAACAGAACTTTCTTTGACTTTGATTCTGTGACTAAAGCCCTTAGTTTGCCTAAAGTTCAGAGAACACATGAGGAAATAACTCAGTAACATCAGTACCAGATGATGATAAGGCAAGTATAGATACAGGTTCCTTGTTCCTGGGATTCAGAACAATGCTTAACTTGGCTTGGTCCCGCCAACCTAAAACATTGACACCTTTGAATGCCACATATAATTTGATAGTGGCCGAATTTCCTTTCAATTCAATAGGTACTTCCATGAAGCCCATAAAATCAATTTTGGACCAATTAAAATTGAATGCAACAATATCAGGTTTACACAGCAAATTGAAATCAACAAGTTCTCCTAAACATTGCTAGCAATAATCTTGTGTAATTGTAGTCCAAGGAGACCCTGAGTCTGCCATAAGTTCCAACTCCTTCCCCATGATATTTACAATGCATCTAGAAGAACACATCTTGTCAGTCTCGCATATATCAAAGAAATCTTGAATTGAAACTACAATGCCAGACTCTGCATCCCCACGAGAATGATCATCACCAGAAATGTCATGAGAAACGCAAGAAACTTTTCCTCTACCCATATTGGAGGAAGAAGATGAGAATTGTTTAGAATCTAATGTAAACTTAGACACATTTTTACACATTTTTGAATAATTTCCTGAACGCCCACATTTGTTACAATCTTTACCAATAGCAGGACATTGTGGAAATGAAGCTATGTGGTCAGGATTACCACACCTATAACAATAAAACTATTTAGGTTTACTTTCTCCTTTGTAATTGGAATACCCCTTAGAATTACTAGGGTTAACAGCATTAACCTCACTTGATGTAATGGACTTAGTTTCTTTATTATGAGATTTAATCAATTTATCAGATTGATTGAAAGCCTTGGCTGTACTTATACAATTTCTAAGCTAGGATCACCTAATATCCTTAGTTGTTCTTGGACCTTTTTACTTTTTACATGTACAATGATCTGGTCCCTGATCATCTTATCTGCATTTAAACCAAAGTTGCAATGTAAAGATAATGCACGGAGAGCAGTGAGAAATTCATCAAAACTTTCAGTATCATCCTGAACTCTAGTGTAAAATGTAAACCTATTAAGTGCTACACTAGTTGTTGGTTTAAATCTGTCCTCTATGTGCACAACTGTTTCGTCATATACATTGTGATCACCACTGGACCTGACAGGAGGAAGAGTTCTGTATACTAACTGTCCTTCTGAACCTAAACAATGAAGAAAGATGTTTTTTTTCTTTCAGCTGACATACGTTCTCCATCAATTGCTTTAAGATAAGTAAAAAACTCTTCCTTCCATCTTGTCCAAGGAACTGGTGGTTCTCCTTTTGATTGTAAAAATTTAGAGGGTGGGTCAAATTGCATAGTGATGATGTCGTGAGTATTGATTCAAAGACAAGCAAAGACATTAAGCATATGATAAAGTACGACAAGTTACAAGGTAAAATTTAAATGTATAGTTCTATAAATATAAATAAATTTACCCTAAAAATATTGAGTTACAGTAATAGTGTAGTAACGTGTAATAGGAAAGGTGTGCCTGTCACTGAACAAAACAGGCTTTTTCCATTTTCAATATAGTTGAAACAATGAAAATGAATCAGAAAGTCAGGTGTGCACGTCGCTGTGTGCAATGACGGTTGAAATCAAACAATGAAGAAGAATTACACAGATAGGTGTGCCCAATAAAATGTGATAGTAAAGGTGTGTCGGTCACTGTGTGCTAAGATAGTTGTGGTTTAATGTATAACAAATATCACCAATAATTGAAATATACAGAACGCAGCAGATCGGTAGTAATATCAAGCTTGTTGTATAAAAGTGAAGATAAAATCGCTAAAATAGTACCTTGTGAACCTTTGAAGTACTAACTGGGCAAAAGATTGAGGCTCGTTCTGAAACTCTCACTCGAAATTTGCGCTGAAATCGTACCTTGTGAACCTTTAAAATACCAACTGGAGCAAAAGATTGAGGCTTGTTCCCAGATTTTCGTTCGAAATCTGCACACCTAACAGAACTTTTGACAAAATAAATGCCTGAACACCTCACCATTGAAGGATTTATCACCTTACCAAAATGGCCGCCGGCGTGATGACACACGGCGTAACCAATGAAAAGGAGACACGTAATAACCTTAATGCGCGTTGTTCCAGTGCGCGTAGATTAGGCATCCAAGGAAACCGCTGTGCTTACGGGTTGAAGCGTCACAGCTAGTATCTAAGCAACAGTGTCCACTGACGTCCCCGTCAGCCAGACTAATGAAGTGGTGAAAATGAAGAAAAACCAACAAAAATTGCATGTAAATGAGAAAAACAGCAGGTTTTTCACAGAACAGCACCACAGGCAGAGCAGCGCCAAGCAGAAGAAGGGGGAAGATCTCAATTATCAGGATAGCAGCCGGGTTCAGAAGAAGACGTCACAGCATCTGTGCCTAATGAATAAACGTAGCTGGTGAAATCTTCAGTTCCTCGTCGCCATTTGTAAGATATGAGAAAATGGAACATTGAGTTTGGTCTGTCGTAATCAGTATCACCAGCATTATTTTTAACACTAAAAAAGGCGGGCTCCTTATGAGTGGCTTCACCAACACCGACCCAGAGTGACGCATGTAGGTGCAGGACTATGCATCTCAGTACCTGTGAAAAGGCTTTTCGACGCTGCGCCGGCCTTTGCGGTGAAAGTTATGTGCCTGGCTTCAGAACTCATTCACCGCTAGCAAGAGAGGAGCTAGAGTGAACCAGGGCAGGCAGCTACATGGAAGTGCAAAAATAGTCAAACGTTGTGTGCATGCAGATGAGTGTGTGTTTGTGTGTGTTTAAGTGAGCGAGAGACAGGAATGAGTGACTAATGTTTTGACTTAGAACATACCAGAGTATGTACTCTGCTGTGTGTGTGCACATTCGCTGCTCCTTTGCAAATGTGCGTTCTCTTTGTATTGTTCAAAGTGCACTCTTGAGATCTTATTGGAGTACGTGTGTGAGTATATATGCATACAATGCTAGCTTATGGGTAGCTCTCTGTCCTTGTGTGCATGGTCTTGTAAATAGATATGTGTAAATGCTTGACATCGTCTTATTGCCAGTTGTGTACTACTGAACTTGGTGCACATACTCACTGATATAGTGTGCACGCACTCAGATTGTCTCCATCCAGCTGCACTTTGGGAACATTTTTGACCTGTTTACTTGTGGCCGGGCTTGTGTTAAGACACTTTGAATCTCCCGCTATTGTCTCCGCGGCCGGGCTTGGCTCCGCCCCTCCACCCTCACCTTACATCCCAGCTCCAGCTTGTTGTCCGGCCGGGCTTGGCTCCGCCGGCCCGCTGAGGACAACAACCACCAGGATCCTTTGGGGAAGGACGATGGCTCATCGCGCGCCAGGAGTTGCATAAATCCATGCCTGGTCCCTCGCTCCACGAGGTCGCGCGCGGGCCGCGCCGGGCTAAGCCGGGGCAAAGGGTGGGCCATCTGTGGCTGTCCGTGGCTGGCCGGGGCTGGGCTGGGCCCAGTCTCTTTATCGAGCTGTTCTGGACTTATCCAGTAAGGCAATACTCCCTAATATTGACTCTGGACTTCCCTTTCATAATTATTTCGCCTGTCTTTACGGATACTGCTGCATGTCTTTTCTGTATTGTGGTTTATGGTGTGTTTATCATGGCTTCCCGCCCTTCCCCCTCTTTAGCGGGAGGGTCAGTCAGAGGGACTCTGGACAATTTTATCACCAGGGCCACCTCATTATTAGAAAGGGAAATAGTCTTAGCAGAGCGACGCTTGTCTGCAGAACATCTTAACAACAAACGCTTGTCTGCAGAACATCTGAACAACAAGCGCTCGTCTCTGGGCTCTATTCAACTAGCGACCACACCACACACCACTAAACAAACAGATTCCCAGTTAACGACTCAAAAAGTGACAATAGTATTCCACTACTTTTACAAGATAGAACACCATCAACTAAAACACATAGCGATCAAAGTATGGACGCCTCCAGCTCCCCTTCTAATTCCCCATCAGCACTGATAGTCTTATCAGGGAATCCCACATCATTGGCAAAGTCCCCACAAATCGAGACCCAGAAGTCAAAAAATAAAAGATCATCCCAAGGTCCCCCACTGAAAAAAAGAAGAAGGGCGGGGGCAGTCATTTTAGCAAATGTGTCAAAACACCAAACTCCACGGGCCCCTCAAAAGAACCAACTGTAACTTCTAGATTAGCCCAACCCAAACATGATTCTTTAACAGACATACCAACCAAGGATTTATTGGGAAGTATAGAGCAATTACTTAGATCACTTCTATTGCCACTCATTGAGAGAATGAAGAGAGTAGCCCAACAACTGGGGTCACTGGAAATGGCGACTGCAAACAACACCAGCTTAATTAAGAAATTATTTGAGCCCAGTATACCACATCCAACTAGTGTTATCCCAACCAAACTAAACACACACATAGAAGTATTTCCTACCAAATCAGTGACTAACAACAATCCACCTTCGCCTAATATTATGGCTCAGAGGCGGAAGGAAATAACTGAGACAAAGAATAAGGAGGCAGAGATAGGAGTGCAACTCAATGCTTCTGAGACCCCCCAGACCAAAACACTTACAACCCCTGTTCCTGGAAAGATGGGTGGGAAAAAAAAGTTACAAATCGATCTGCCACCGGAGGCGGTGCCGCTTGTTGTGGTACTCGCAGGGGTCCCAGTGCTAGAGAATGGGACAAGAGAAGGCTATTATCAATTAAAGAACAAAGTCGTATATTGGTTACAACAAAATAGACCACTTCCCCCAAATATCAACGGGGAAATCCTTCATGTACGGCGAGTAGACTGGGTGGGACACAGATCAAAAGAAATTCAGGGAGACATAATCATCATCAACTTTAGAGACTGTAGGGCAGTCTCGCACATTACTGATTGGTTTCGAGAGAAAGGAAGTAGTGGCATTACACCATACGATCTAACCTACTTTTATCCTCGGGCTCTGTTGACTAATCCCCTAATTTCCCGGGTTCCGTCTTTACTCCACACCAAAGTCACTAGCTTTAACATCCCTACCCATAATCGTTTTGTTGCCATTTCTGGCCTGGAGGGAGTAGATTGACTCCCTTGCCCGAGAGGCTTGAAGGGGACTATAGATAGCAAGTGTAGGGAAACATATACTAGCAATGACCCCAATGCCTGTCTCAAATCAGTCATATACCATCTTAAGCCCACACAGGTTCAAGATCAAGGCATTGATCCATTGGAGCGGCACACGGGGTTGAACCCGTTGCCCCTTCTTTCTGGGGCATCAACGGCACCCAATGCAGAACTAGTCGCCACATCATCATCAGGTATGGTGGGATGCAACAGGGAGGGGAGTAATCCACAAATTGTTGCTTTGTTTTTAAATATCGCAGGCCAGCTCTCCAAGCTAACAAATGATGTTTGGCTCAATTTTACCCAAAAGTTTAAAATTCTATGTTTTCAGGAGACCTGGGCGGTAGAAGAGATCCACATGGAAGGGTATAAAACCTATTTTTCACCTGCTCAATGAAGTACCTCTGGTAGAGCAAAGGGAGATTTAACAATCTAAATATCAAACCTACTCCAAGTAGCTGAAATAACACCTATTAAATTGGAACCCAATTTTCAGGTTCTTAACATCTGTTTAAATAAAAAGGAAACTTTCCTTTTGGTGAATTTTTATACCAATCTCTCTGAGGGAGAATCAGTGAGCTTAGTATGCCTCATTCGCTCATTATTATTAGCCAGAATAAGGAGGTCAGCAAAAGAGGCAATAATTATCTGGGGCGGAGACTTCAATCTGGGTCCATGTCAGGATACCAATCAAAACATTTGTGGCATCCATGACGAGAGTGATAATCCTATTCTACACTTCAGTCACACGACTCTAGGTAGCTGTTTAAATGAAATTTTGTTCGATCTGGACCTGGTAGTGGCGAATAAACTGACCAACTCAGATACAGTAATGGCTACCACCTTTCATGGGAGAGGTTCTCAAAGCACTATAGACCACATCCTTGTTTCTAACTGAGTGAAGAACATAGATACACTACTCACCATACATGCAAACTCTCTGAGTGATCACTACCCCCTTAGTATCACCGTGCCCCTGTTACAAAATTTTAAATGTAATCTTGTTAGTACCCTGGCACAAAACAATATGTCGCTGGACAGGCTTAATGGCTACTCGTTAAAGTGGGGAAAGGTTGACCCCACAGCAATAGCTAAAACAGTGATACCAAACACCCTACTTCCTATTCAGAAATGCTTAGATATAGATACACCAGACGTAGAAGTTATCGCCAACTTTGGCATGGTAATAAAAGCCATAAACGAAGAGCTGTGGGTAAAAGTGAATCAATCATCAAAGAAGAGGAACGGTTGATTTAATCATAGTTGCACGGTAGCCTACTCAAATTTAAAAACAGGCTTTACGGAAGACAGTCAGGGTCCCTCACGAGATCACCACTTTAAGAAAACTATATAACTGCAATAAAGGTTAGGAAAATTGAGCTAAAGCAACAACTCTGGGATCAACTCCATGAGAGCTGCACTCACAAAAACAGTGCTGCCTTCTGGTTAGTGGTTAAGTCCCCCTTTTTGAATGATAATGTTAACTCCCCACGAATGGAGGTGGCCATTGAAGTAAAGGAATGGGTCGAGCACTTTTCCAAGATCTTTTCTAATGTCACCGGGGTCGTAAATATTTATGAAACAAATTTTTGTGATCAAATACATACCCCTTATCCCATAGTTTTGGAATTCTCAGTTGACCAGGTCGCTCGAGTGCTGAGTGCAAGTAAAAGTGGAAAGGCCCCTTTTTCAAAGCCCAGATGGATCTTTGGACCCCTCTTCTGACTTACGGTTTTGAACGCATCCTGTGCGACAGGCCTCATGGAGTCATGGACCAAATCAATATTGGTCCCTATTTCTAAAAAAGGTGACCGGGGGTCTGTAACTTGTTATCGTCCAATCTCCCTATAAGACTCTCTTGGTAAAGTCGCGGGCCGCTTAATCCTTGACCGTCTACAGGATTGGGCAGACAATGGTAGGATTATATCAGACCTTCAATATGGGTTCCGTGAGGGACTTGGGACCATCGATCGAGCCCTAAACTTGTCACTGCTGATAAAAAAGTACGTAATATCAAAGGAGGCGCACTCTATATGGTCTACGTGGACCTATCAGCCGTGTTCGATTGTGTGTGCCACGCTAAATTATGGTCGGTTCTTCTAGAGATGGGGGTACAATTGAACCTGGTAACTTTCCTGAGGGAATTGTATTCAAATGCAACTGCAAGGGTGAGGTTTGGGCTTGAGGGAGAGTTAACAGCGTTGTTCGCAGTGGAGAAAGGAGTCAGGCAAGGTTGTGTCATGGCCCCCTTTCTCTTCACACTCTATACCAATGGATTGAAGACGGAGATGATTAAGGGGTGCCAGGACCTTCCTATAGTGAACAACCGCCCGATCCCTGCGTTGCTCTACGCGGACGACGCAGTGATACTAGCCCGTACCCCCCTTGAACTCCAAAAGGCATTGAATAGATATTTCACTTTCATGGCAAGCTTGGACCTAAACATCAACATTGGGAAAACATTTGTCATGAAGGCAGGGTCTGGTTACAAAGGTAAACGAGTAAACAAACAAAGGTAAAACTAGTGACCACACAAAAATACCCCTATCTAGGAATAATGATTGACAATACACTTTCCTGGAAACCGGCAACTGAAACAAGGAAACTCCTTTTTATAAGAACTACTACAGCTCTTGTCAATTTCTCAAGGAAACTGGGGAAGAGAGCCCCCTTGGAACTTGCCAAGATCAACAAAGCCAACTGTCTCTCGGTGGCATTGTATGGGGCGGGTGTTTGGGGCCATGTAGCAATGGACGGGTTACAGAGGGCAGAAAATACCTTTTTGAGGTGTCTTCTTTCAGAACCCAAGAGCACGGCTACTTTCTCCTGTCACATGGAGTTGGGACTTTCCCATATGATGGACATAGTGAAAATCCAACCACTTTTACTGTGTTGCCGAATCTGATCGTCGGAAAAAACAACCTTTTCACAGATGATAATTTCTGACTGCATGGCCATGGAGAATGCACACAAATCCAGATGGCTGTCATATGTTAAAAGGTTTTTAGTCGACATAGGATGGGAAAAATTCTATCAAGATCCCCTTTTAGTCGTGAGGTACCAAGGAAAGTTTTTCAGACAAAATGTCTCAATCACCTCGAAGAACTGCGTCTTACGAGCGAGGTCATGAAACCATCGGTTAGACACAGTTTGGATATCCAAACTACACCTGCCATTCAGCCCTACCTAACCTATAATACCACCAACTCTGAACATTTTCGTTTGGTAAGGTTTAGGCTGAATTTATTTCACCGACTGGTTGTCTTTCGAACAAGAAACAATTGGGCAAAAGATCTTCCCCCTGTCCCTGCGACGACATCTCCACCCAGTCTACCATACACACTATCCTTTTTTGTAAGTTTTACAGTGACGTCTGAAAGAAATGGCTCATACCACTGGTAAAGCTAATGGGTTTTAGAAGATGTCGCCCTGCATTTCTCTTCTTACAGTTTCTGGAGGGAGAAAAGCTGGTTATTACAATTGCTAGCTTCTTGAAGTGCATTGTCCGTCATAGAACCAACTTAGAGTGATCAAATGAAACTAAAAGCTATAACATACTTATCCATCTGTGGTTCATTGTTTTTCTCTCATGTAATAGACCGCTGCTCCCTATTTTTCTATGCTCTTTGTTCTATCTTCGATTTATAAGTTTTATGTATGACTTTTGTTACAAAGTGCTTCAATTAAGCATCACAAGTTGCAATAATCCTATAGAAGGAACATGTCCTCGAGGCCGTATCTATCCCTTTATATGCGGAAAGTCCCTTAAAGATTGTACATAAATATATAAAGATATTGTAAATATTTTAAATTGAAGATGTATATCTACACGTTCCATCTTTTTTAAATACTGCAAGAGGCCATATAAAATGAATTGTGTGGAGAGATATCCTCGATAGTACATGGGTTTTTAAAGTGTAATATTGTATTCTAATTTTATAGTTTTTTAATGTAAATAAATGATTGAAGGTATGCTTTTATGATTTTGCAACTTAAAATCGAATAAAGCTTCATTGAATTGAATTGAAGTGTACTACTGAACTTGGTGCACATACTCACTGATGTTGTGTGCACGCACTCAGATTGTCTCCATCCAGCTGCACTTTGGAATAGAAAAATGTCAGAAAAAGGTCATTTCCTGCAAGAGTGTTTTTCTTTTTTGGATTCATTTCACAGGGAAGCAACTAAATGAAAGAAGGAAAGAGAGGTTGTGCACCGTTTCTTCAAGTCACTGTTTTTAGTAAGTGAGGAGCAAGACAGAAAGAAAGGAAATAATAAGAAGAGATGGGGAGCAGCTGTCAGCACAAAAAAGAAGAGGGCATTGTCCGAGTCCTTGTCCTTCTCTGCCCATCCTCGAACATCCACGAAAGCAAGCCGAGCCTTATCTGAATGCCTTTGTCCGCCCCCAAAATAGTGCCGCCTGGGGCGGGCCACCCCTCCCCTAGCTGGGCCACTGCACATAGGTACATCAGCCTGTAGCTGGAATTTCCTACATCCTGCGCGCGGCGCCTATGGCACCTCATTACGGTGCACCGGGGTGCAGTGGCGCACAGTTTGGGAACCTCTGAGGTAGGATGACCATTTCATTCCATGTCACTGCAGACAATCTCCACTTCTAAATTTTTCACAGACAAATCATTGATTTCAGGTGTGTTAGTATAATTATTCAATGAAAACAAAACATGACTACAATACTCTAAACGCATTGGGGTAGCATACAAAAGTCCAGGACTGGAAAACATGCCTATAATGACTTTGAGGAAGGCGGTCGCCCTGGCAGGAGTAAGTCATGCCTACACATATCTATAAACTAACCCTGTTTTCAAAGGTGTCACCCTCCTTGAACGCATTCACAATGTCCAAATGTGAGAAATACATGCTATAGACTTCAATAGGATAAACCGCCCTAAAATATTTCCTTGTTTCAAGATTTCATATTTATCTCCTTGGATTTTATTACGGTTATCCTCAAAAACAAAGTAATTTTACCCCGCTGGAAATTCAAAAGGTTGAGAGAAATTTCTACTCACAGAAAAAATCTTTGTAAATTGGGGCCTAGCACTCTATGTATATGAATATTTTGGAGAGTGGTAGCTTTTCAAAGAAAAACAGTGCACAAGGCAACATAGAGGGTGTGAGTCACAAAGACTGGTGTATGATTCGGTGTGACTTACTATTATAGTACTGCCCAATGACTTACTCCTAAATTTCAGGAATAAGCAACGAATACTACTGTTGTAATTCTGGCTTACTCCTAGAATTCCGCTGTGCCTCAAGACCAAATCACAACACAATCTTTGTGATTTGGGCCCATTGGGTTCGTGAGGTGATAAGCAGTTTAGGGAATGCATTCAAGGGTGGTAATGTAGGTGAGGGTCAAAAGGTTATTGCTGGTGCTGCCAGGAATTGTGGTTTTGGGTGAGGTGAACTTAGGCGGGTCGATTGTCAGCAGTGTTGACTCTCCAAACAGAATTCTTGGAGGGTGATCATGAAAGCAAAAGGGATTGCCAGTAGTTTATAAATGTAACAGGCAGACTTGCACTACATCAAAACTTAAGGAAATTAATATATATGCACGTTTATTTTTTATGTGGGAGAGATACCATTTTTAAGAGGTGTAAGAGGAGCAGGAAACCTGGAAGCACAAACATTAAGTATAAACTGATCAATGAAGAGCAATGCATGTTTTGTTTCCAAAAGTAAGGGACTTTTTAATTTTAACCTATTTAAAATATCCTGCGCTGCTCCCCCGCACAAGCACACAAAGGCAAACAT
>NW_028241861.1:0-134678 GCF_964263255.1 Lissotriton vulgaris | reverse complement strand
GACTGAAATGGAATTGCAGGGTGAACAACATAATTGTGTGTTTCACAAATTTGGGCTACAAATGTAATTTTAAGAAATCAACATTTTCCCATCTCAATGTCCTATTTTTGGAATCCGAGCTGTCAAGTGAAGGCAAGAGCCTGGCAGCCAACTTTTTAGATAAGTGTGCACTACTCCAACCTCCAAAGACTCTCAAACTTTGCGATCCATATTAGGATTTCAAAATTTTGGCAGAACTTACATTCAAGATTACGTAGAAAAAAAAACTTTCTATGACTTAATCAGACCTAATTTCAACTCACATCAGTGGATACAACAACACACAGATACTCTCTGTTCAGTTCAGGCTGACCTGATAGCATCAAAACATTTGCACACACTCGTAAATACCAGTAACTTGGTGATCCGTGTCGTCCCGGGTTCATCAGGATATACTTATATCACTTTCATTGAAGGTGAGACAGTTCAAATAGCATACAAATCACATTTATACACAAACGCGATTTGCTGCGCTATGCAGTCATATCGATTTTTTCAACCTACACTTAAATACCCCAGGGACAGAATATCAAAGTCAAAAATATCGTGGACCAGAATATCGTCCTTAAGGTAAATAATATAATTTTATTTTATATTGAAGTAATTAATATAGTTAGCAAAAATATCATTGTTGATAATATCGATATTAATATTAGTGTTATGTATTTTAGTATGTATTTTATATGTATGTGTTGAATGTTATTTGTAATGTTTTCAAATTATTTTTAAATTTATGCATTACATGGTTTGAAATTAGTAATTTTTTAAATATGTCGTATTTATTGTTATTGTTAATTAATTGATAGGTAATCCATTATTAATTGGTTATACATTGTTATTAATTGAAAAATAAATTAAATGTGTTCATTTATGTGTAGCGGGTTGTGAGTTTATTGGGGAACAGGGCAGGAAGTAAGTTATTATAATTAAGTATATTTATTAATTGGTATTGATTATTAATTTATTGTTATTTAAATAATTGGTAATTCATTTGTATTAATTGATAATTTACATATTTGTGTTATCTTTTTTGTGTAGCAGTTTGTGCGTTTATAGGGGATAGGGTGGGAAGTATTTTAATGTTATTTAAGTAAATATTTATTTAATTTTATTGGCTTTTATTATTAATATGTGTGTTATTTAATTATTAATATGTTTTTTGAAATAATAATAATAATAATTAATTAATAAGTATGCGTATTTAAACCCTATGTTATTCCACATTTTCCACACAGTTACACTCCCTGGAGTGGGAATAGTAATTTTTACCCCTATGCTATCCAAACAATTTCCCTACTGTTGCACTCACTGGAGTGGGAATAATAATTGTAACCCCTATTCAATCCAACACTTTCCCTACTATTTCACTCTCTGGAGTGGGAATAGTGATTTTAAACCCTACGCTATCCAACACTTTTCCTATTGTTGCAATCGCTGGAGTGGGAATAGTAATTTGTACCCCTACGCTATCCAACAATTACCCTACTGTTGGGATGTATGACGTTACAACGCATTAATTTACAACGCATACCATTACAACAAAACTTTTACAACGCAGGATCCATTACAACGCATGCCATTACAACGCATGCCATTACAATGCAGCTGCTATTACAATGCATGTCATTACAACGTAAGTATGGGTAAGTATTATTTTTTATTAATGGGAATGTAATAGTAGTGTAATTGTTGGATAGTGTAGTGGTTAAAATTACTATTATAACTCCAGGGGGGCGTAATAGTAGGGTAAGTGTTGGATGGTGTAGGGGTTAAAATGTAAATAAATACTTACCCATACTTACATTGTAATGGCATGCGTTGTAGTAGCAGCTGCGTTGTAATGGCATGCGTTGTAATGTATCCTGCCTTGTAAAAGTTTCGTTGTAATGGTAGTGTGTTGTTTTAGTTGCGTTGTAAGGGCTGTTTCCTCTACTCTTGCACTCATTGGAGTGGAAATAGTAATTTTTACCCCCACACTATACAACACTTTCCCTACTGTTGCAGTCACTGGAGTGGGAATAGTAATTTTTACCCCTACGCTATGCAACATTTTCCCTACTGTTGCACTCTTTGGAGTTGGAATAGCAATTTTATTCCCTCTGCTATCTAATATTGTTTGTATTATTTTAGTTAATGAAGTATATAATTCATTTTAAAAATATTGAAAATAATTGTAATTTATTTTATTTGTTATGTAGTTATTTAATTTTTATGTATAATATTGTTTTATGAGTAGAGATGTATTTGTAATTTACAAGATATTTTTTAACAATGTATAAGTTAATAAAATTATTATTTAAAAATAATATTAAGTAGGTATTTATATTATGTTATATGTATATGTTGAATTTATTTTTACATTATATGTATTAGTTATGATTTGAAACATTTTAAAATATTCATAACTATATTTATTTTTTAATTATATGTATTATTTACTTTATTTTACATTATTTGTGTAACTTTAAAGAAAAACCATATTTTTAACTACAATATTTTTGACATCAATATACTTTTTTAGATATTTTTGTACTTACCAAAATGTAGATAGGATGTGAAAAATTCTTGACTTCGATATTTATGTGTCGATATTTCTGTAAGTTGATTTTCTGTCTCTCGATTTTCTGTCTCACAATTATTTGCGGCATCTGAAAAAATATTGACCACAGTACAGATGACTGTAGTGAAAGAAAGAGCACTAGCACAGGGGAAACTCATAATTGCTGTAACCCCGGGAGCAACTCTAGAAGCTGTTACCAGAGCGAGCATTCCAAATGCGAAAGCACTGCATCCCCAATGGATACAATGGGCTGATTCTCTCACTACAACAGATGTAGATTACAGATATGATTCAACATTGAAACCACAAGCATTCATGCAGTACGAACAAGAATACCCTCTCCCAAATTAAATCTTGCAATTTAGACTGATGGATCTACTCAGCTTGCCATAAGAGGTAAACGACAGTCTAGTGCAGCATGTATTATAGTGAAGGGATGTATGCAGGACGGGAAGATCCATCCCAGCAATACGACTACACAATCTCTAGGAGATTGTACAGCACAGTTGACTGGGAGTTGAAAGCCCTGATACTAGCTCTACAATAAATGGATCAGGAATTCCCCACACAATTAGTGTGTGATTTGCATTACTGTGCACAGTCTTATAATGAATATCTTCATTATTGCAGCCAAAATGGGTTTAGAGATTCCAAGGGTTGCACAATTAAACATAAGTCGTTATGAGAACAAGTGACAAAGCTGAAAGCATGATTGCCACGGGCTCAAGTTATTCACACCTTGAGTCACCAGTATGTTGGCGTACACATTGAAGGGAATTCACTGACTGATGAAGCCACCAAGGCGATCATATTCCACTGAAGTACTCCGATACATTAGATGCCCAAAAAAATGAATGCTCATTTCCAGGAATGGGGGATAGAGTTATACCATACATGGATCGCAGATTAGGTTTAATACTAGCTGCACACAACGGTCTGGGCTCTGCACACACAAAAGTCACTGCTATAGTTTTGTTACTGAAGCGGTGATTCTGGTGGCCACGTTTGTGTAAACAAACAAAGGTTAATGTCTTGAAGTGTGACATCTGTCAGCAGATGAAAGGTTCCACTGTAGCATCTTCACAAGAAACACCATTACTCATGTCAGACAGACCACTAAAATGTGTCTATTTGGATCACTGTGACCCCTTAAATTCAGATGGGGTTCACAAGTACATCTTGGTGGCAGTAGATTCAAGCTCTAGATCTCTATGGGTTTGGCCTCAGATGTCAGGAGATGCTCGAACTGTTATAAAGGATTTGCGAGTTTTTATCAGGACATAAGCAATTGGCATGTTACTTTATGACCGGGCTCCTGCGTTAACTTTTGGCTTACAAGCAAGCCATTGAAAGTATGAGTGTGGCCTTGCAGTACTCCTCCCCCATCATCCCTAGGGAAATTTGGTGGTGGAGATGAAAAACCGGGAACTGAAGAAATCCTTAACAGCAAGGGTACAATGTGCAGGCGATAGTTGGGTCAATCATCTACATGGGATCCAGAGGGCACTAAACAATATACCAAGAAAATGCTTGGGAGGACATTCCCCCTATGACATCGTTTTGGGACAAGAATGTGTGCATCTGACCTCGATTGTGCCAGCCCAGTGGCGGATGTAAAACCATTTGAATTGAATGATTGTTTGGCTGTTTTACAGGAACTCAATGAATTCCGGGTATTAAAGAGCAACGTCCAAGTAAATGCACTGCCACTGGGAAAGAGAAACCGGTTCCAGCAAGACATGTCTGGGTCTTGAAGATTGTGGACCTGGTCAGAGATAAGATTGTGGACAAGAAGGAGTTTGGGCCATCTTACAGAACACCTGTACCTGTCCTGGCGGTTCAGGGAACAAGAACAGAACTTCTTCCGCCTCTTGCCAGCCGAAAAGAAAAAAGATTTGTCTCTATTGATCTGATTAAACCACACTATGTGGCTAATTTTCAACAGCAGGCCACATGGAGTCTTGAATAGATGCAGATCTCCTCTCACTACAATACAGGAATTTCAGATGGAAAGACCAATAATGTTTCAAGACTCTGTGCAAGATGCCGAAGTAGCCAATAATGGACTACCAATCACACCAGTTGAAGCTGAACAACATCCAAATGAAACAAAAAGGGCACTAAACAATATACCAAGAAAATGCTTGGGAGGACATTCCCCCTATGACATCCTGTTTGGGACAAGAATGTGTGCATCTGACCTCGATTGTGCCAGCCCAGTGGCGGATGTAAAACCATTTGAATTGAATGATCGTTTGGCTGTTTTACAGGAACTCAATGAATTCCGGGTATTAAAAAGCAACGTCCAAGTAAATGCATTGCCACTGGGAAAGAGAAACCGGTTCCAGCAAGACATGTCTGGGTCTTGAAGATTGTGGACCTGGTCAGAGATAAGATTGTGGACAAGAAGGAGTTTGGGCCATCTTACAGAACACCTGTACCTGTCCTGGTGGTTCAGGGAACAAGAACAAAACTTCTTCCGCCTCTTGTCAGCCGAAAAGAAAAAAGATTTGTCTCTATTGATCTGATTAAACCACACTTTGTGGCTGATTTTCAACAGCAGGCCACATGGAGTCTTGAATAGATGCAGATCTCCTCTCACTACAATTCAGGAATTTCAGATGGAAAGACCAATAATGTTTCATGACTCTGTGCAAGATGCCGAAGTAGCCAATAATGGACTACGAATCACACCAGTTGAATCTGAACAACATCCAAATGAAACAAAAAAAAAATTGGCCCAATAATAAACTTTCCATCAAAGTGCCTTCACAAGAAGCAACAGACATTTTTACAAACACTCCTGATCTCCCGAAGATAGATCAAACTGCGTCTGGCTACTTCATCAACTTCAATGACTTTTCTTCAGATCCAAATGAACCTGAGCAAACGCCACCCATTTCCTTTTTATTTTGTCCTCAGTTCACCAAAAAGCATCTGCAATTCTTAAAAAGCCGCCCTTCAATCCTGTGCGCCCGCGGCTACTGCATTCGCTTCGGTCAGGTACCCATACCAGCCCCTTTGTTAGTGACTTGGTGTAATCATAAGACCAGAGGGAGTTACATAAAGCCCAGGCCTCCAACCCAATCTGTAAAGGCATGCAAGATATTTAAACAGTTGTCATTATCACTACCCTGGTCCAATCTTGTCATAATAGAGGCAGTTTTATCGCAGTCCTTGGGGTTGGGGGACAAAGGACCTTTTCACTTCAGGCATAATTCCCTTTGTGCTATTAAGATCAGGTACAACAATAAGCCTCTGTGTGTGTGCCTCAGTTTTTTACTCAGCGTGCCATCGTCTCCAAATAATACTATAGACACATTTAAAATGATTTTCTCTCTAAATATCCCACATAAGGCTTCCTTGATTCCCCTCCAGAAGGCAGAGAGTCTAGGACACTCAAAGAAGATGTGTAGATCATTAGCCTGGGTGAGGTCACATCTTGGACATTTAGGATTTCAAAGAGGAGAGACCTTTGCTATCCTGTCAGGGGTGTAATATAGTCTATTAATAGCAAAGAAGTGGTTCTTCTTAAGATTAGCCGGCTTAAAATATTTGTACAGCAGCTTTAGAGAGGGGTCATAGAGGTCTTCAATATTACATTCTAGGGGGACCTGGTTCCATATACGAGGTGGTGGGGGGAGTTCCTTATCCTCTGCCTCTACAACATCTTGTACCAATTTGAGATTTCTTTACCATTAGGATTTAAGTCTTTAAGGGAATATTCAACCTCCCCTAACCCTTGGAATTCCCTCTTCTCATCTGGGAACCTAGAGGTTAGTTGTATAAAATGTTCCCTCTAATTTTTTTCTTCTGTGTGGGTCTCTGTGCGCTGCAGCCATGGTTATGTGCACCAGGAACCAGCCCGTACGTGTGGGTGCAGCACCAAATATCACTCCAAACTCATGCTTAAACAAGTGAAAAGACTGCATTTTCACACATAACTCGCTAAGTTATGTTATGTTATGTTATGTTAAATTTACTTTTATATAGCGCACGGCTACTCAAAAAGAGTGTCCCGGCGCTTTGAGTAAGGAGGGCTACAGCACAATAACATAACACAGTTAAAAGAAGAGGAAGGCAGAAGGCAGAGAGGGCACACAACAACAAAGCGGCCTACTGGGTAAACAACCAGGTTTTGAGACCTTTTCTAAAAGCAAGTAGGCTGGTGGCTCCCCGGAGTGTGAGCGGCAGAGAGTTCCACAACTGTGGCGCCAGTAGTCCAAAGGAGCGACCTCCCAGGCGAGCTCTCTTCACTCGTGGGACAACCGCCAAAAACAGGGATTCCGACCTCAGAGAACGAGCCGGATGGTAAAAGGCAAGTCTCTTTTGGAGGTACTTTGCTCCCACCGCATGGAGGGCCTTATAGGCCAAAGTCAAAGCCTTAAAGGCGATCTGTTTGCGGATTGGAAGCCAATGCAAAGTCTGCAGCAAGCCCGCTGCACTGGCACGTCTATTCAAACCAAAAATAGCTCTCGCAGCAGCATTCTGCACAACTTGGAGCCGCTGTAGCAGATACTCTGGCAGGCCCAGGTAAAGAACGTTCGAATAATCTAACTTAGAGCCGATCAGGACCTGCACAGTCAGCTTCCTGTGCTCCTCAGACAAAAGGGGAAGAAACCTCCGCAGCATCCTAAGGAGGCCGAAGCAGGTGCCCGACACCCCAAGGATCTGGGACTTCAACCTTAGCCCCTTGTCCATCTTGAACCCCAAGTTCTTAGCAGTTTGGGATGAGCAAGACGGAGGGAACATATTGATGGGCCACCAAGCCTGCCAGTCTGGCTCCATATCGCACCCAAAGAAGAGTACCTCAGACTTATCGGAATTGCACTTGAGACTGTTCAGTTGGAACCATTGAAAAACAGCCCCAAGGCAATCCCGGATACTCTCCCCATCAAAGTCTCCTCCTCTCTTACACGAGAAGAGGAGCTGGGTGTCGTCTGCGTAGGATACGATCTGGGCCCCATACGACTCCGCCAACGCCGCTAAAGGGGTCATGAAGATGTTAAAAAGGGTCGGGCTCAAAATAGAGCCCTGTGGGACCCCGACTCCCAGAGGCGGCATCACGGCGGAATCTGGCGAGGCCCAGACCGTTTGCCGGCGGCCAGCTAGAAAGGAGGAAAACCAGCTGAGCACCGTCCCCCGCAGTCCTATCTCATAGAGTCTTGCGAGAAGGCCATCATGAGGGACGGTGTCGAAAGCCGCCGACAAATCCAGCATCACCAGCATGGCTTTGCCCCCAGTGTCCAGAACCCCTTTAATGGTTTCTTAGACCTCAAGGAGCGTGGTCTCTGTGCTGAGATTTGGACGAAAGCCCGACTGGGTGGCGTGCAGAATCTCATTTGTCTCTAGAAAATTGGAGAGCACCTTCTGAACGTGCTTTTCCACAATTTTCGTGAGAGCCGGCAGCAGAGAGATAGGCCTATAGTTGAAGTTAAGGGTCTTATGGCAGGTTTGCAATTTTGACACACACCATTGCATGAATTGGTTACACGGGCAAGTGCACTTCGGGTTTAGAAAAGCACAAGACTCCAATGATAGTATCATTATAAGATTTTACTGCTGTAGGTGTAATGTTACTTGTTGTATTGTATATCTGGATGCACAGACAGAAAGAAGCAACAAAATACCAGCCAGGAGACACACTAGGCTAAGCACGGAGATTTCTAACTTACGTGATACATAAAAGAAATGCAGCAAGTCCAAAAAAATGACGTGTGCTTTACAGGTTGTTCAATTGGACTTTGCTCAGACAACTTCAACTAGGCACAGCCAGGCCGCCTTTAACACTGGTGGCACCCTGCGTGAGAATGTTTGTTGGTGCCCCCCAATGGTCACCTCTAACATGGATTCCCTCACTAGCACCCTTTAAGAGCGGCTCTCAATTCTCCAGAACCACTGGCTCTCTGATTCATTTAGTATTATAGCACCACTCATACCAGTGTAAGATGTCAGAGCACTTTACATAATACACTCATTGCACAGAGACACTTATAAGTGTGTAAATCAGTGTATTGGAAGTGTTACATCAGACAAGACTACAAGTTGTAGTGTAGGAGTCATCGATACTAGTAGGCAATATAGTAAAGAATGCCTATTCTGGAAAAGTATGAATTCAGAATTCAAAATGTGACACCATTGTTAGAGGTTCTCTTAAAAACAAGAATTGTTTTTTTACCCAACTGAACCCTTTTGGAAAGATTAGGATAATAAAAGACTGGGCAATAAAACATATTGCTCTAACATAATACTTGCAGTTAACACACAGCTGTTTGATGACTGTAGAATCCTGGATAGGAGTTGTGTACCATCTTTGCTGGAAGAGGAGTGTCCAGGCAGTCCTCCTCACTTTATTCTGGGTTCAAGAATAAACTACGAATTTGGATTACCTTACATTTGTCAGTGATTATTTATTCAACAGGGCGCAGGGGACACAGGGGGATGGGAGGGTAGGAAGAGGGGGGAGCACGGGTGGAGGAGCAATGGGAAAATATTTTTAAAAATCCTCTGTCTCAATTTTATTATCAGGCCATCGGCCTTTGGTTTCCGGTATTAGGTGTAGGCATTAGGCAATGGGCCCCTTTCACAGCTTAGACCCTGTAATGAGAAGTGGAGATCTAAAATTCTTCTTGTGGAATATTAATGGGTTACGCTGTCCCCGTAGACAGAGGCTAGTGATGAAGCATTTAGAACAAAGTTCTGCCCAAATCTGCTTAATCTAGGAAACCCACTTGGGCTATGTAGAGAGTTCGGTAGCATTTGCTAGGTATCCATGGATAAAACACTATTGTGCCTCTGAACAGATGGTCCATTGTAAGGGAGTCACCATTTTGATTAAGCATGGAGAAGGTTGTACTAGCAAATCGGTAAAAATTGGTCAGACTGGGAGTTGGATAATGGCTAGATTAGACCTAGGAGGATCGGAGTTGGTATGTGTCTCCTTTTATGGACACAACATAGATGATCCCACATATATCTGTAAGTTACAATAGATTTTGATGGAAGAAGCCTCGCCGGTAGTAACAGGTAGAGACTTTAATGTCCTTTTAGAGGATAGATTACACCAGAGTCATTATGTAGGGGCATCCCGGGTACTTCAGGCCCTAAATAATATGTTACACGACTTGGACTTGTAGAGCTGTGCAGGTCAAAGAAGGGTAACAAGCAGGAATATACTTTCCGCAGTAAAACATGTGGGTATCTCTCCAGAACTATGTTTTGATCAGCAGGTCCATTGTGGAGAGTATGACATCGATAGACATTCTGCCCAGTCTCATATCGGACCATGCCCCTGTAGTATTTAACCTAAAAGGGAGTCGAAGCAATGTGAGACCTAGATGGACACTTAAAAGATCTATGCTATTTGATCCTGAGATAGCCACCCATTTCCAAGAAAGAAACATTTCAAAAATTATATCTCTGGCTGAAAAAGACTTACTTTTTGCCCCCTTTGTTGCATCTTTGGTTTGTATTAGGGATCCTGTTCCTGTTAATTTGGATTGGTATAGTAACTGTCTGAGTTGACAATACCTCCCACATGCTCTGTCAGCTCCTTGTCCGCTCCTTAGGTTTTGTATGATGCACAAAGGGGTCCACCTCCAGACGTCCCCAACTCTGGATACACAACACAGAGTAGAAAGGCAGGCAGGTGAGGGAAAAAAGGTATTAGGGAGGGAACAGCGGGGATCGGGAAACCTGCAACAAAAGAATATAGGGTTAACACCAGAGATACACAATGCTACTCTCGTAATATCTCACTAGTACTAACTTATACCTGGCAACTGTTCAGCGAATAGCAGGGAATGCCTATACACCAATTCTTAGAGATACGTCTCTCTTAAGCCAGATGCAAGTCTACAACGAGAAACCAGAAATGTCATACCACCCCATTTATCACACCAACTCACATCAATATTTACCCACACATACCGGGGAACACATGTTTCAACACGGGCTTCTCTCTTCCTAGGAATGTGTGAAAAGGAATTGCCAGTGAAAAATAATCAATGAGCTCTCTTCCTCCAGAGAGTGTAAAAGTCAAGGTAAGTAAAATAACAAACTCAATGCCAATGATAGAATGATCGCTTTTTCTGGGACTCCAATGAGTACACTGTATTGTCTCTGATAGCGTGACAAAGTGCTTACCTTCATCGCTATTACATCCGGACAAGGATAGAGACACTCTAGATGGCGCTTGACATCAGCGCTAACACAATCCAGACCGGAAAGTCTCCCCAAGAGCTGGCGCTTATCTGCAGTGCGGCTGGGCAACAAACAACCTTCCAGGGATGAGACAGCTTCGATGCTCACCCCTCTCCGGCCTCAGCAGGTAACAGAGAAATGGGTATCCACACTTCACCCAGCGCGATACCGGAAAAGTCAGTGCTTCGTCATGCGCTCCCAAACAAAACGAAAACGAGTTCATTCAACAGGAATCCAAGAACATAGAACTCCTGCACGGAACTCCTACGACTCAATCCGCAGTACACCGCCAAAACACACAGGATTACACGCACTTCCTGGGGCATATCTTAGAAAGATATAAAGTTTGCTCCTCCCACATTACAAAACTTCTGGGAGTTGTAGTTCTGATGCAATGTTCAGTAGACGCAAGGGCTAGCGCCTGACATGCTCTGCTGTACAATCTGTGAACTTGACCTTGAAAGCACATATGTAATCACACTGTGAACAAAGAGACTTGCCCCTGGTGAACAGTACAGCAGTTTCAGTACCAGATGGTATAGTTTGGGATAGAGTTTCATATGATGTTATTGGTCCTACTGAACAAGTGTTTAACATTTTAATAAATGACTCCAGAGTACACTATCTGCTGTTTAGACATTGAGGCTGTAAATACTATGCTCACAGATTTAGAACAAAATGCTGCATTTCCTTACAGGGAATTGTACAAGGTAAACTTGACTTCGACAGTATGTATTGTTACCAGCACTACAGTCACCATTTTTTTCACAGAGCTAGTGTTCCATGCACTATAAACACTTACCATCAAAGGGAACATTGGCCAACTCCACCGAAAAGAGTTCTGCCACATTCACACATAATTTTGCTTACTTTTCAGGGTTCAATATATCATACCCAATGTTATACTACTATAAGCTAGTACAGATGAATGCAACTGTGAAGAAAATGATGCTGTCTAACACCAAGCTCATGTATTCAGCACATTTTATCTCCCAACTGTCTATACAAGGTGTAGACTATTAGAAGGACATGATAGACACAAAATCCATCTGGGGGATGAAAGATTGGCAGGTTCAAGGAAAAGAGGCTTTAATTTGAGTTTGCCTCATACCATTACAGATAATGTACCAATCAGTCAATCAATCAATCAGGACATTTATAGAGCGCGCTACTCACCCGCAAGTGTCTCAAGGTGCTGGGGGGGAGGGTGCTGCTACTGCTACTGCTCGAAGAGCCAGGTCTTGAGTTGCTTCTTGAAGGAGAGATGGTCTTGGGTCAGTCGTAGGTGGGTGGGAAGGGAGTTCCACGTCTTGGCAGCCAAGTAGGAGAAGGATCTTTCTCCAGTTGTGGTTCTGCGAATCCATAGGATGGTGGCGAGGGCGAGGCTGGCGGAGCGGAGTTGACGGGTGGGTGTGTAGAATGTGAGGCGGTTGTTGAGGCATTTGGACCAGTGTCATGGAGAGCTTTGTGAGTGTGGGTGAGGAGCCTGAACCTGATCCTTCTGCTGACGGGGAGCCAGTGCAGGTCTCTCAGGCGGGCAGAGACGTGGCTGTGTCGGGGTATGTCCAGGATGAGTTGTGCAGAAGCGTTCTGTATGCGTTGGGGTCTTTTCTGTAGTTTGGCTGTGGTTCCGGCATAGAGGGCGTTCCCGTAGTCCAGTCAGCTGGTGATGAGGGCCTGGGTGAACGTCTTTCTGGTGTTGGTGGGGATCCACCGGAAGATCTTTCGGAGCATGCGGAGGGTGTTGAAACATGATGATGGGATGGCGTTGACTTGCTTGGTCATCGTGAGGGAGGAATCCAGGATGAAGCCTAGGTTGCGGGCATGGTCCGTGGGCTTGGGGGCGGTACCCCATGCAGGGGGCCACCAGGAGTCGTACCAGGCAGAGGGGGATGGTCCCAGGATGAGGACTTCCGTCTAGTCTGAGTTCAGTTTCAGCCGGCTGAGCTTCATCCATTCCACAACGTCTTTCATTCCTTCCTGGTGGCTGGCTCTGGCGGTGGCGGGATCGTTGGTGAGGGAGGGGATTAGCTGGGTGTCGTCAGTGCAGGAGATGATGTTTACGTTGTGTTGGCGTGCAATGGCTGCGAGGGGGTCATGTAGATGTTGAAGAGGGTGGGGCTGAGCGAGGAGCCTTGAGGTACGTTGCAGATGATCTTGGTGGCCGCGGAGCAGAAGGGAGGTGGGCGGACTTGCTAGGTTCTGTCAGAGAGGAAGGATGTGATCCCTTCCAGGGCCATTCCTTGGATCCCGGCGTGGTGGAGGCGGCTTGTTAGGGTGCAGTGGCAGACTGTGTCGAATGCGGCCGATAGGTTGAGGAGGATGAGGGCAGCAGTTTCCCCGTTGTCGAGCAGGGCCCTGATGTCGTCGGTGGCTGCGATGAGGGTGGTCTCGGTGCTGTGGTTTGCTCGGAATCCAGACTGCGAAGGGTCGAGGGATCCGTTATTCTCGAGGAAGGAGGTTAGCTGTTTGTTGATGGTCTTCTCAATGACTTTAGCGGGGAACGGGAGGAGCGAGATGGGGCAGAAGTTCTTGAGGTCCGTGGGGTCTGTGGTGGGTTTCTTCAGGAGGGCGCTGATCTCCGCATGTTTCCAGCTCTCCGGAAAGGTGGCAGATCCGAAGGAGTTGTTAATGATGTTCCGGAGTTGGGGTGCGATAAAGGTGTCGGCTTTGTGGTGAGGACAGGAGTCGGCAGGGGAGCCGGAGTGAATGGTGTTCATCACGAGGGTGGTGCCTTCAGTGCTGACAGGGGTCCAGGCTAGAGGATGGTGGTGGCAGGCACAGGTTCGGTGGTAGGGTGCGTGGTCTGGGCTCTGAAGCTGTTGTGCATGTTGGCAATCTTGTGGTGGATGAACGAGGCGAGTGCGTCGCAGAGGTCTTGCGAGGGCTTCATGTTGTTGTTGCTGGCGCTGGAGTTGAAGAGCTCTTTAACGATGTTGAAGAGTTCCTTGCTGTTGTGGGTGTTGTTGTCCAGTCGTTCTCTGAATGCAGTCCTTTTGGTGGTGTGGATCAGCTGGTGGTGTTTGCGGGTGGCGTTCTTGAGGGCTGTCATGTTTTCTGTTGACTGGTCATGGGCCAGGCTTTCTCGAGGGCACGGAAGGATTTTTTGGAGTCTTTGAGGTCGTTGGTGAAGGTTTTCTTGCTCCCGGGTCTGCTGGGAGGCTTCTTCAGCAGTGCAAGGGTATTGGCGCAGTTGGTGAGCCACTGTGTGAGGTTACGGGCTACTTCGTTGGAGTTTGTGGTGTTGGTGGGGGGGTTTTGGCTCAGGGCGGTGGTGAGCTGGTCGGTGGTGATCCTGCTCCAGCATCTTCGGGGAGCCTGTTGCGGGTGGTGGTGGGTCGTAGTAATCCTGAAGTTGAAGTGGACGCAGATATGGTTTGTCCAGTGTAGTCCGGTGGAGTGGCTGAAGGCGATGTGGTTGCTGGAGGAGAAGACTGGGTCAAGCGTGTGGCCGGCGTAGTGGGTGGGGGTGTTCACCAGTTGCTTGAGTCCGAGGTTGGCGAGGTTGTCCAGCAGGGTGGTGGTGTTGTTGTCGTTGTTGTTTTCCAGGTAGAAGTTGAGGTCTCCCAGGAGGATGTAGTCTGAGGAGGTGAGGGCGTGGGGGCTGATGAAGTCTGCGATGGCTTCGCTGAACTGTATGCGAGGGCCCGGGGGTCTGTAGATAAGAGTGTCTCTGAGGGTGGTCTTGGGGTCCGCGTGTATCTGTAAGTGAAGGTGCTCGGCTGCGGTGAGGGTGTCGTTGGAGTTGGTCGTGATGTGGATGGTGTTTCTGTGGACGATGGCGATGCCTCCTCCGGTTTGGTTGATGCGGTACCTCCGGGTGATCTTGTAGCTGTCCGGGATGGCTAAGGCGATGTCGGGGCTAAGGAGGCGTTCATCCAGGTTTCTGTGAGGAAGGGGACGTCTGGTGATGTTGTGTCAAGGAGGTTCCAGACTTCAACGGCGTGTCTGTGGACAGAGCGGGTGTTGAGCAAGATGCACTTGAGGTGATTGTTGCTGGTGCCTGGCCTTGCTGGTGCGGTGCAGGTCCAGAGGCAGGTGAATTTGCAGGCTTGGCAGGTGAAGGGTATGTCGGTGCGTTTCGGGGTGGCTCGGTGG
Organism: Lissotriton vulgaris; assembly: GCF_964263255.1. Lineage (NCBI taxonomy): Eukaryota > Metazoa > Chordata > Amphibia > Caudata > Salamandridae > Lissotriton > Lissotriton vulgaris. The sequence goes on along the minus strand of NW_028241861.1, from coordinate 119,779 downwards.
CAGGCGGGGTTCTGGCCGGTGTTGAGTGCGTGGAGGGTGGCGGCGTCGTAGTTCAGACGGGTGGACTGGTGTCGTTGAGGTCCAGGGGTCCTGGCACTGGGCGCGGTCCAGGCGCGGACGGGCGCAGACGGGCTTGCCTTTGGCGCGCCATTGGCACGCAATCGGCGCGCCCGCTGCGTGCGTGGAGCGACCGGCGCTGAAGCGGGGTCAGAGGTCACTGGAACAGAACAGTGCAACAAACTATCTGCTACAGGTGTGCAAAAGTGAAAGACCTGAAAAAAACCATGCATCCCTTTACCCACACCTATTGAAGGTTTATTAAATGACACACTGATGAGTGAGGAAGTGCTGGGTACAATGATACAGAATGTTACGTACAATTCCTCAGCTCCCAATTGTAAGGAGCGGTTGATTTGGCCTATCAGCACAAATATGCGTCAGTCAAGATTCAAGAATACCACCAGAGGGTTTAGAATTCATAAGCCTGAAACATGCTCTGTACACACAGACGACCCAGGGGTAGTGACTTCTTACAATGTTGGGAAGTTGTGCCTAGAATGGCTGAAAACCTCAACACTACAACAGTTGAAAAAACACTTGTCCCTTTTAGCTGACAACATGGATCTTAGGGATTTCTTGCTTGGTCCCTGTAGAAACCATGCAAGAAACACGTCTTATGTGCCATCTACAATGAACTGTGGAAAGTCTCCCAACAGGATGCTGCTGAGATATTACGTGAAATTGATAGGATAATCCTTGAAAAAGGCTTTGGCTTTGGTAGATCATGGTATGACCACACTCTCTTCACATATTTATTCACTGGGCAACATAGTGTCCTTGGCAATTGTCATAATGGAACTAAATGTGTCTGTACTACTACACGGGCAATCTCATTGACGCTCCATTATGCTTTTAAGCTGAACACTACAATCATTGCGTTCTGGCCATGTGCCAGTGTGATACATTAACAGCACAAGTCTGTTCTCAGATTACAATTTGACTTACAGACAACTCACTATTGCATGCAGAGATGCAGAGTACACCATGCTTCTCATTGAAAAATTTGAGAGTCTCCATCTTGTGAATGGGTAATTCATGGCTATATCACGCTGCCAATCACAACATTTCAGTTCCAATACTGCCTTTAATACATCCAAGCCGGCAGGTATGAAGGGTTGTGTGAAGGGTACATACAGGAAACCTGGGAGTTACCATGCAGATATAATAATAACAAAGACATTTTCTTAAGTGGTACTGAATGCTGGAAGGTTTTGAGTGGGTTTTTAGTGTGCAAAGAGGTGTCACTTCATGGAGCATGTAATGCATTAAAAGCAAATTTATCTTGCTACTTGAAAGGATCCCCATCTTCCATGATTCATCCAGTTTTTGAATTGCTTTTAAAAGGAAGTTATTTAGTGCAGAATGATCAAGGCTGTTGTGGAATGGCACCAAGCATTGCATATCTAGTCACTGTACACTTCAGGGTTGTTTGCCGTAAGCAAGCATTGTTTCCCCCACCTCACACAGTTAGGGAGGCACCACTGTGACCTTCATCGAATGTTTCCAGTACATGGTTTGATTCTCTAAGCAGACTGAAAGCCATGTTGTTTCAACAAAATGTGGCCTTAATTTCAACCGGAGAGACTTTTGATCTCCAGGTTGCAAGGTCTTCAGCAGAGATAAAGGCCCTGGTCAGTATTAACTTCCTGATCCATTTTGGAGAAATGCTTCACTGTATCTTTAACATGTCTGGATCAAGTGGGATCGTACACTTATTAGGGCAACATGGGTCAGGTCTCTTAAACACCTTTCAGACCATCTTTGGAGTAATTCCAGCCTTCATACACTCCGTACTTGGAAGCCTTTTTGGAGGACTTGCTTTAGTCTTGCTATCGATAGGTTGCATCCAGATTTTAATCTTATTGCTTCACAAAGGACGTTGCAATCGCTCAAGAAATTAAGAGAACACTGCTGGAATGATGCTGTCAGGAGCATATGGTGTTCTACCTAACTATGCATCTGCTTGGAGAGCTGAGTGAGCATTAGTTCATGTCTTTCGGACTGTTCTGGCTAGACTGTGTCTTGCCTGTGTTCCATTGCCTCTTCTGCGGATTTGGCTGCAAGTTAGACCTATGTGTGACACTTCCATCAGATGCACCGCTGGACAATGATGTGCTACTTCCGCCTTTGCAGGCCCACATGTGCAGTTGTCCTCTTCGTATTCCCATGTTGATGACAGCATTCTTGGAGCCTCAGCAGGATGCTTCTGCTTTTGCTGGAAGGGAAATCAACTCTGCTCCAGAGGTACAGGCATCAGTATAAGGTGTGCAGGCATCTAGTTCTTCCCCGGCGGATGCTGTGGAAACCAGAGATGTGCATCTTTGCTTACTCAACATGATAATGGAAGTTCTACAGGGACTGCCACCTGCGGATATGATGTTCAGCGATGTTGAGTCTTCAGAGCAGGAGTCTTAAAACAATATGGCCTTTCCTGTGCTGGGAACCATTTGGCAACTTTTTATACATTTACTAAATTGAAGGTTGAACACTGACTTTGTTTTATTTTTCCTTTCCTGCTCTAACTGAGCATAATGGCTTTTAAGGTGCTCAGTGTAATAATAACTATATATATATATCAGTCTAGAGGACCTTTTAAACACTTTTTAGGATAAAGGACTATTTCAACTTTGAATTTATGTTTCTTATATGGACATTTTAACATGCTTTAAAGTGATTTTAGTATTTTAATTACACATGTTTTATGCTTTTACTAGCCCTAGCTTTATAATTATCTACCTGACCCTGTTGACATTTTGATGAGGAGTGGGTGTCATGTCCTTTAGGCTAGTCATGTTATTTATACCCCTATTTTCATAAATTTGTCCCATCCACACAACAACAACGATTCTAAACAGGTGACCTTTTACCTAGTAGATTGCTCCTGTCTCTTCGACGCCAGGTGTTGTGAATCAATGGCAAATATGTTAAGCATTAGCAGAAGACATGTTTCATTTAACCATTATCATAACAAATGTACCGGCCATTTTGTGTGCCATACATTACAATGTGCTCGCCATGCGTTTGGTCCTACCTCCTTGTTGATTGCGCCTGGAGTCTGCCCGGCAACAGGTTATTTTTAGCAGTCTCCGCTTCCAACATGTCCAGACATGCGCATTAGAATCAGTGACCGTTACTTAATTGGTTCCAGACAGGAATGTGATCGGAGACTGTTAGCTCCGCCCATCTATCGATTGTGCCTTCTAAAATATCCTTGTATGGTCCTAAATCTACTCTTGTCTTTTGTACCGCCTTTTCTTCAGCCCCCTCATTGTGTATAAAAGGGGCCATGTGCTTCAGTTCTTTGTACTACTCGATACAATACTGAAGAGTGTTGTGTGGACTGTAGTACCATCTTTAAAGGTATAATAAACTTTGTTTTTGTATTTCCATTTTCATTGCCAACTTCTTCCTAAGGTCCGAGGACTCTGTGCAGAGAAGGGCGAACCCTTGCACCAAGTAGACCTAGCTGAGGTTTGCTTACTACACAGGCTCTCTGTATTACATCATAATCCCTGTACCTGACATACATAAACATGTCCATAGGCACAGCAGAATTATTCTGTATAAGAGTCACCACTTGTTTCATCCTTGGCCCACAGCCAGCTGTGCATGATCTCAATTGTTTAGAAAAGCATTGGTGATTGTTTTCAAAACATATATGATTGTTTCAAAAACATATAAATTCTAGAAAAAACCTTGGAGTGACCACTTTAGTATAAAAGACCCTCATTCCCCCCTACAAATTAGAGGAAAATTCCTTCCAAGCTGAGACGGGGACCTGCCTGCTGAATCTTCGACATTGAGCGGTCTGATTTCCCTTGTGGGGGTGTTATTTTCGAAGCAGAAAAGGGGTCCTTCATTCCAAACCAGCAGGTGAGGAGGCTGGTTCTTCCCTAAGGGTTTCTTGGCTACATACACATACATATACGCAAACACATGCTATACATACAGATCTAGGCTAGGTACATTTAGGCAAATTACTTAGGGTGCGTATTTTAGGAATGTGCTACTGTTTTTATCTGAACTGCTTATGCTCATCTTATTAGTACTATGGTAGAAATGTATCTATTATTTACTTTATTGGTACTAGCAATCTCTTTTGTGTGCTCTGTCTCCTAATTGTTGCAGCGCATATGTTTTACATGAAGCTGTTGCTGGACCAATAAATACTTATTTGAAACGTCCTAATCACCAGCCTGTGCCAACATTAGTGTCTGAGAGAAATTTAACGTACTGTTATCCATGATCCCTGAGGAATCTGGGTTGTCATGTTCAGTGCTTGCCAGAAACTACCTACACCATTGTAGAATACAGGGGGGTGGTAGTGGCACTGTAGAGCTAGCTGGTCTAACGGGTGACATATCCTGTGGGGGTGTCCAGAGCCAGTTTGGACACCAATCGCTCAGTTTAGTTCATCAAAAACACTACACAACAGTACTCACTGACACGACTTACATTGGCACTAACTTTTCTGTCATCAATATAAAAAATAAAAAACAGACAATGTTCTTACTCAAGACCATGCAACATATGCCATGCCTTTTTTAAATACAGTACTCCCAATATTAATAAAAGCTGCGTCTACACTTAAACCTTAATATTTATGGACAGTTACACCGCATGCTAGAAACTCTGAGAACTGCTGTTGAATAATATTCACTGCCCTCTAGAATATCACCCCATAATGCTTTGCTAGGCCTTTGGTTGTCATTGTATTTTTGCCCATAACTTTGCTCGGGTGGTCCTAGGAGGATAGGACCACCACAATCGTTGAGCATGATATACTCTTTGTGTTCAAGACATCTGCTTGGTCCTCCCCCTAGGTTAGGGTGACCCCAAAATCAACAACTCTGTCATAACCTGATATTTTTTAAAGCTCACTTTAATGAATTGGTTATATGCTTTTTAGCGTGTAAAGGTAAAAAATGTTATCATAGGGTTGTGGGTGCAGTAGCTTACTCCAGAGTTTTTGCACCAATTCCGTGTTGTGAGACTCCCAACACTCATCCCAATTAATAAAACAATAATCTCTCATACCTTTAGTAATCCAACAAATAACCATCTTTACATGCTAAAACACATATAGTCATCCCACAAAAGTGAAAATGAAAATATAGTAAACAGTACCCTTAGTTAAACAACAAAAATTTCTATCTTTGCATGCTAAAATGCATATAATCATCTCACAAAAATGAAAATAACAATGAAACATGCAGTGAGAGAGGTGATGATTTTGGGGTCCTCCCTAACCTAGGGAGAGAACAAAGCAGATGCCATGAACACCAATAGTCATCACGCTGAACAATTCAGGTGGTGGTCCCATCCTCCTATGACCACCCCAAGCACAGTCACTTAGGGGAAAAACATACAATCCGAACCAAATGCCCTGCAAAGCATAATGGGATGAGATGCTAGAGTGCAGTGAATATTATAGTATCCAATATCAAAACATTCCTCAAGGAGCAGGCTCTCCTGGCTCAGCTGAGAGCTGATATGCTCTTTGTGTTTAAGGCATCTGCTTGGTCCTCCCCCTAGGTTGGTGGTGACCCCAAAATATATTTTTCAATTTTCACTTTTGTGAATTGGTTATATGCTTTTTAGCATGTAAACATTAAGCTGTCTTATCAAAGGGTTGTCGGTGTAGTAGCTCACTCCGCTATGTGGCGAAGTCTGAATTTTTTCATGAATTCTGTGTTTTCAATGTAATGCACAGTTCACTTATTCCTGCAAATTTGGGGTTCATTGCCCACGGTTAGTCAATAGCTGTAACTTCCAAAAGTTCTTTTTTACCCAGCTTTAGTAACTGTTCATTAAAGTTGGAGCACTCTTGAAGTGTAGGCATCAAACAGGCCATAGATTTGACTTCTGCATTGAAATTGAAAATTAGCTCTCCTGCTGTGTTCTTAAAGGAAAAAAGTTTGTTGATAAGTTGCCTTTCTAAGGTACGCTTCCCCTCCTTTGTCAGAACTCCTACTGTAATGTCCTTCAGAAATTTCCAGTATTCCCTGTCGGATGCTTGCTGCATATTCTTTAGAAGTTCCTTGTATTGATAGTTTGGTCAAATGTTTACTTTGCCAATACTTCCCAAAGATTTCAAAGTGTCACCATGCAGAATTATCTTGAAACAGGCTATCCTTTGACGGGTAAGTTTCAGTAGATCACCAAAGACAATTAAGGGGCAGGTTTACAAGCCCCCTGTGCCTTTTTTTGTGTCACTTTTAACATGGGAAAAGTGACGCAAAAGTGGCGGAAGCGGCTTGTAAAGCTGCCCTTTATGCGTTCCTCCAAATAGCACAACATACAATGGGCCATATTATCAAGGACAGGCGATACATTATCGCCACTTTTATTGGCAGGAAACTGCTGATAAAAGCAGCGATAATGGGCTTGATAATATGCTCTATGGAATTCCAATCGAAGCCCATGTTAGATGTGAAGACCCCAGCTCCAATGCTAACGACATCCCACTGTCACAAGCCCTGTGTGACTACCTCACCTCCTTCTTCTACCGCAAGCTCGCCGACATCCACGGTAGCTTCAAACCCCGGATGTCCCAAATATGCCCCAACATGCCGGAACAACCTCACCCCACCGACAACGACCCCCTGACAACCTGGGCCAACGTGAGCATCGAAGACACAATCAAGACCATTGGCATAATCCACTCAGGCTCGCCGTCTGACCCTTTCCCACACCACATCTTCAACAAAGCTGGCAGCTCAATCGCACCCCACCTATGCAACGTCATCAATCTCTCCTTCGAGACCACGACCTTCCCTGAAAGCTGGAAACACGCCGGGATCAACCCTCTACTGAAGAAACCCAAGGTGTACCCGAGCGAACTGAAAAACTTCCGGCCCATCTCCCTGCTTCCGTTCCCAGCTAAGGTCATTGAGAAGATAGTCAACATCCAACTCACCCGCTACCTCGAAGACAACAGCATCCTGGACCCCTCCCAGTTAGGTTTCCGCAGCAACCACAGCACCAAGACCGCCCTCATCACCGCTACAGACAACATCAGGATACTACTGGACAATGTCCAGATGGCGGCCCTCATCCTCCTGGACCTCTCCGCCGCCTTCAATACCATCTGCCATCACACACTACGCACACCACTCCACAACGTAGGGATCCAAGACTTGGCCCTGGACTGGACCTCCTCCTTCCTCTCCGGTAGAACCCAGAGAGTCCGCCTCACCCCGTTCCAATACCAAGCCTCTGAGATAATCTGCGGCGTCCCACTGGGATCCTCCCTCAGCCCGACGCTGTTCAACGTCTACATGGAGCCTCTCGCACTCATCGCCCAACATCACAAACTCAACATTATCTCTTACTCCGACGACACGCAACTGATCCTCTCCCTCACCAAGGACCCCCTCACTGCCAAATCCAACCTACACCAGGGAATGAAGGCCGTCGCCGACTGGATGGAGGATAGCCACCTTAAACTGAACACAGACAAGACGGAGATCCTCATCCTCGGGCTCAACCCCTCAGCGTGGGATGAATCCTGGTGGCCCACATCACTGGAGACCCCCCCGTTCCCACCAACCACACATGAAACCTGGGAGTCATCCTCGACTCAAAACTCACCATGACCAAACAAGTCAACGCTGTCTCCTCCTCCTGCTTCAACACCCTCCGGATGCTTTGCAAAATCTACAGATGAATCCCGACAGACACAAGGAAAACAGTCACCCAGTCCCTAGTCAGCAGCAGACTCAACTACGGAAACACCCTCTACATTGGAGCCCCGACCAAGCTCATCAACAGACTGCAAAGAATCCAGAATGCCTCAGCACGCCTGATCCTCGACGTCCCGCGCCGCGACCACATCACCCCCCACCTGAGGAACCTGCACAGGCTCCCTATCGACAGAAGAAGATCCTTCAAGCTCCTGATCCAGGCACACAAGGCACTCCACAAGACAGTCGACTCTCCTTCTACGTACCCAACAGGAATCTCCGCTCCGCAGACCTCTCCCTGGCTACCATCCCATGCATCCGCAGAACCACAGCCGGAGGCAAATCCTTCTCCCACCGCACCACTAGTACCTGGAACACCCTCCCCCTCATCCTATGACAAACCAAAGACCTTCTAACCTTCAGGAGACAGCTCAAGACCTGGTTGTTCAACCAGTAGCAACAGCACCCTCTTCCTCCCCACCCCTCAGCGCCTTGAAACCCTTGCGGGTATGTAGTGCGCTTTATAAAGTATTTGATTGATTGATTGATTGATTGATTGATTGATTGAACAGGAGGGCAGTAATCAATGCATGCTGGATTATAAATGATGGACGACTTGCTCACAAGAACAATGACAATAGACAAAGTTACCTGGATGCAAATGTGTACTACATAGTGCAGCACACGTTGAAACACTGAGTAGGCTCTCATTGCTAAAGTGCACAAAGGGGGACCTCCTCACACATAACTCATCTTGCACAAAACACATGCACATGTGCATTACCTTGCAAAGCTGCGTGTCCATGAGCCACACTGACAAGGAAAGTGGCAGTACATGATGAATAACATGCCTGCAGGCACTTAACATGGTGCCGGACACCTCACTGAGACAGCTGATTGTTGACCACATCCTTAAAGGAGCAGGTCACACTATTGCACATCCTTCTGTACATACAATCCCTGACATTAACAAGACATTTGATGACAAACAATGCACAAGTGTCCCAATTCTGACCAAGAGCCATATTCCACCCCGCTTGTAACATCTCAGCATTGTAAATGCACAGAAGTGAAAGTCTCACTGTCTGAAAGGTATAATGGGCAGTAAAACTAAAGCTGCAGGTGCCACAATCACACAATGCAGTGCACACACAAATAAATCTTTGCTCAGCAACATTGACTAATATGGGGAACAAACTGCATTACTCACACAAAAGAACATAGGACACAACATGTGCCATTTGTGGGTACAAATGCGACAAGCATCCTTTGTCATAACTGTAAACTGTGAGATGACAATGTACAACAACAAGATCACATCAGTTATGTCCTCAAAATAATCACTATCCCGCAACTAACAGGCATCTCCCAACAAACAGTCAGAACACACACTGTCCTGCAGTCTGCTTGTAAACTCATACAATACATGAAACACACCGTTAAAATGTATCTCCCCTATCACACTGCAGAGGGAGATACACCATCTCCTGGACAGCAGACTGGCCCAACCTTCACAGATGATGAGGACGATTACACCACCATTAATCAGGATGAATTGCAAATTCTGATCAATTCACACAGCAGCCTATATCCAGGATCAGGGAAACCTAGCAGCATCACGGCAACCCCACCCCCTGCACAAACTAACCAGCAGCAAGCACCTCCCACCACATCTGGTTCCCAGGACCTCGAGGACCTACATCTGGCCTTCCAATGCCATGTGGTAGAGGTCCAGTTGTAGATGGCTGATCAGGTGCAGGTGGGGTTTAAGGTGCTGGCGGACAAACTTGATGATATAAGTAGTTCTCTGAGTCCCATCCGGGACCACATACAGAATCTCAATGTTAGATTTTGGGGTCTCTAGTTGGCAGAGGTAGGTACCTTTGACAAATAGAGACCCTTGCGTCTAGTCAGAGTTAAGGGGTGCAATCCTAAAATAACCCCTGCTCAGCCCCTTGGTTGCTTGGCACAAGCAGACAGGCTGATCTCAGAGGCAGTGTGTAAAGCATTTGTGAACACATACAGGAATCCAGTGACAGCACTACAGATGGACACCACGCCAGTTGTATGTAAAAAATAAGTATTCTTTATATAGACTTAACAGAAGACCACAAGCAACAAAAATCCACAATACTGTACTTAAAATGGTAGAATTAGCTTAGTTCTGTTTAGATGTGAAAATGTGACACTTTGAGTCAATGTACCTTTGAATGCGTACCGCTATTCAACAAAAGAGGTGTGGGGAAAGTGATGCGTCGGTTCCTTACACGCAGGAAAAGTGATGCATCGGTTTCATACTGCGCTTCCGTGGCACTGTGGCTAGCAACGCTGTGATGCAATGAAGATCCAGTGCGATGAATCAAAGATGGCGTCTTCCTCTTGATGCGACAAGCTTCTCCGATGTAGCAAGATGTCTCGACTTGATGCGACAGCTGCAGCGGAGACACCCTTGCTCAGTGATGTGACAACAGCGGCTTTGGCGGCAACACTCTTCTCCGATGATGCAAGACGCTTGGGCTCGATGCGACAGCTGAAGCGGCGACACCCTTGTTCAGTGATGCAACAACAGCGGCTGTGGCACACTTCTCCATGGATGCGAGGTGCTTCTGTAGTGCGATGCAACAGCTACAGCCACGACACCCTTGTTCAGTGATGCGACGGCAGCGGCTGCGGCGGAGGCATGCTTCCTTGATGTTGCAAGACGTTTCTTGTGAAGCGGTGCGATGAGAAGGCTACAGTAGTGACACTCTTGTTCAGGCAATATGCTTCTTCTCAGTGAGTCACACTTCCAGGTCCTTACGACACGCAGTCATTTAGAATGCCCAAAACAGCTGCAGGCATTTCCAAAGAATCCTTGGGGAGCTGGTCGTTGAAGTCTGTTGTCCCTGAGACTTCAGCAGGAGGCAAGCTCTTTTCTCAAGCCATTGGAGATCCTTCACAAGTTGAATAAAGCACACACAAAGTTCCTTTCTCCTTTCTTTGGCATCAGGCAACAACTGGAGGCCAAATCCCCTAAGCAGCACTTCAGTTTAGGATAGTCTTTCCTCATTCTCTCTGGTTCCTCTCCTCAGGAAAGGTTTCTTCTTGTTTCCCGGAAGTGGTCTAAAGTTCTGGGGTCTGGGTCCCCTCTTTCATACACAGCTACTCTTTGTTCTCTGAAGGCAGAGAGGCCTTTGCCTAGTCTAAACCAGTCCTGGTCAGTCCTGGAGCACTCTGTTTACATGACTCCTTCTTTCCTTTCACAGTGCAGGGCAGAGACATCGGATGCACCACAGGGGGTGGAGCCAGCATTGTGGAGGGAAGGCCCAGCCCTATTCAGGTCCCAGGTCCAACTCCTCCCTCCCATATAGATAGAGATCTCTCTATTCAACACTGGGCTGACTCACCCTGTCTCCTGGAATCCCCCAGCCCCTGTCACTCAAACTCCAGACAAGGAATACACAAACTAGCAGAGGCAGGCTTGGATAGCTAGACAAGAATATACCTACATTCTAAAAGTGGTATTTTCAAACACAGAATGTTAAAACCAACTTCACTAACAGATGTATTATATCATTCTGAGTTCAGGCATACTAAACTCGATTTTCTACTATGTTTCCTGAGTCAGTTAGTATTATAAGATGTAATAATCAAACTGCACATCATGGCCAATGGGCAACAGGTAGCCTTGCAATAGTGAAAAACGAAAATGGATGGAATTCACTATTAGGTCATGCCACACACATTAGGGCTTGTCCTATCTTATACTTACAATACACCCTGCCCTTGGGCCTACCATAGGGGTGTTTGACATGAAGAAAAGGGAAGGTTTAGGGACTGGCAAGTGGGTGCACCTGCCCAGTCGACATGGCAGTCACAGACTGCACACAGGACCTGAAATGGCAGGCCTGAGACACATTTTACAAGCTGCTTCTGTGGGTGGCGCAACCAGTGCTACAAACCCACCAGTAGCATTTGGATTTACAAGCCCTGGGCATACTCAGTGCACTGTACTAGGGTCTGACAAGTAAACTAATGCTTTTTTTAAAATTCCTTTTAGTGCGCGACTTCCGGGCTTGTGTTATTGGGTGTACTGTACCCTGACTCCCAGGGCACCCGTTTATGTGGCTGTTATTAATGACACCACCTTCTTCACATAGGAAGTACCTGACTCATACTCAGATAGTGTGACTTACTCTGCCTGCACTACACACACAATTCTGCTGTACAATTTCAATGGCATTATGTAGCTGTATCTGTCTGGATACATCTGTATGCAGTCAGCCTCCTTTTCAAATTCTGCTCCAGTAGTTCATTAACCTATCTAGGTTGACCAATTGCCCAAAGCTACATCTCCACCTGCTTTTTTTCTTTCTTTTAAGGTCTACATATGGATTCTTGTCTAAAGGACTCATTCAAACCTTCCAGCTTTTAGAAAGAACGGAAACATACTGCATTGTCATATTTCTCTTTTTTTCTTCCTGCTTGAATTTCTGAAGTGCTCCAAGGCAGCCCACGTTGGTGCGACTGCTTTATGAAAGAACTAGCAGCCTGTCCTGACCTTGTCTTGGAGAATTCAGGCTTCCCCTACCCCCGCCTTCCCGTGCCCCCGCCCGCCCCGTCCCCCGCCTTCCCCTACCCCCACCTGCCCCGGCATTGCCTTTCCTCAGCCGATCTGTGTTGTTGTAACTCCCTGTCCCCCGCCTGGCCCGACACCCGCATGCCCCGACATTGTCCCCGGAGCCTTACCTCAGCCGCCGCTCCTCAGTTCACCTCTCCTCGCTGGTCTGCTCCTCACCACCATGTCCGCCTCTCTGCTGCTCGCACCGCTGCTGGCCTGTCCGCTGCTCCTCAGGTCATCGCTCCTCCTCATGTCCGCCGCACCTCGGACGCCGCTCCTCCCAGTGCTCCTGATGTGAGCACGCAAGTCGCGGCCGGCGCTACTTTGGAGGGACTACTTTTTTATATATACATTTTGTTAATAACGTTTATTTTTTAAAATTTATATTGCCTATGTCCTTCTGCTTGCCCTGACGTTTTCAAACATGTATTGGGTGTTTGGATTGGTGGTGTACTTTTCGAGTTTACCTGGCTCAAAGGACAGAGTTCTCTCTTTATAATAGTAGTATAGATAGGGATGTGACTTCAACAGAGAAGTCACAGGCGTCCCGCATTCTGTGATTTTATGTGTAGTATACTTATGGAGCCCGTCTCATATTCTGTGAATTTCCCCATGTTTGCCCTGTGCTACTTCCCATTGATCAAATCCTCCCCATGAGTCCTTAAGTAAACGCTCATGTACATTTCTACCTTCACAAATGTTAACACATACAAATTCCTCTCTGTGAAGTGGCTTGTAAATGTGTCTGGATGCCCACTGTGCGAGACATACACTGTGGAAGAAAAGGGAAACAGCAGCAAAGAGCACAACACTTAAATAGATGGACAGATGCTTTAAAAAGCAGAGAAGCATTAACATCCTGTTGGGACCTGTCCAATACTGTTATGAGGGTATGGGGATGCATTGAGGGGCATAAAAGCATCAGCACTGTGTAGATGAAGATGCAGAGGAAACAAAATAATGGCAACTTGTTTTGTAGTAATGAAAACTGATTCATCAATGTTTAGGCGCTCAACAGTAAGTACCCCAAATCATGGCATTCTTTGAAGGGGATAGCTAATGTATACAACTACTGGTAACAATGCCATTATTTTCAGAATAAAAAGAAGCTGTGACAAGAGTATGGGTAATCCTTTTCATAACTATTGCAAGCAGAACCAATCTGGCATGGTTACAGAAGTACAACACACATTTGCAATGCAATAGGTCTCGCATTTGCAACATTTTAAGCTATTGGCATTGTAAATGACAATACCTTTTATTTAGATGTTTTTAAAACCAACACATCGAAAAAAAGGTTTGTGATTTACAATGCCAGTTGCTCAAAGTCTCCGAAATGCGAGAGCTATTGCATTGCAAATGCTTGTTCATCTTTTAACCCATTTCACGGCCATTTTTCGTCCTTTACCCGATTTCACGCCCATTTTACATCTTTGACCTCATTTAACACCCATTTTTAATCTTTGGCCACATTTCACACACATTTTTCATCTTTTACCCCATTTCACACCCTAAATTGCATACATTAAGACAATGGGCACACTCTATTTATTCACTTGTTGCCCCAAAACGACACCCAGAAATTAGGATTTGTGCAGAGATGACAACCTATGTTTCATGATTTACACAACAGGAGACCCCAAATATTAGAGTTTGTTAGCTCAAGTTACACAATTAAAAGTGCACTTTGGTACATTTGACACACTGAAGAGCATCTCTTTACTGAGGAGACATTCCCACCATTAATTGAGTATTGTTATGTTCTCTTTTCATAGTGATGTACTTATGCAGGACAGTAAAATGAAGACAGGGTATGTGTGTAGTGTATTTTTATTGACACAAACCATCTTTGGGGTCATTTTGAAGTGATGTACATTTGATGGGGACTGTCACAATGTGACATGGTCAATTGAAGACATTTTTATTATTTGGTTCCTTCGGGAGGTTCCTTCTGCATTAACTGTGGTGTGTGCTCCACCTGCCACATCTTCATCTTCATCCTAGTTATCGTTCAGTGCAGCGGGCACTTGGATCCATGGAGCATTGGGGCGCACACATATATTGTGCAATACACAACGTGCTAGGATGATTTTGTTCACCATTTTAGGGCTGTACAGCAGTTTGTCACCTGTGATGTCCAGGCTACGGAAACATGACTTTAGCATGCCACATGCGCACTCCACAATGGACCAGATGCACATGTGGGCCGCATTATACTGCCTCTGGTGCTCGGTGGTGGGGTTTCGGAGGGGTATCATCCTCCACGGGCATAGTTCATATCCTTGATCATCTGTAACATGTGATGGAGACATGTGTTCATTATTAGTTATGCGGGCTGTGTTGTTAGTGTGGATTGTTTTGTGTTGTGTGATTTGTGCTATGTTGGATTTCATGTTAGCCATGTGTCGCTTCTGCCTGGTTACCAGCATCAATGCTAATTGCGTTGCCTCACAGTTGATCCTCCGTCCCCAAGCCATTTTGATTGTGTATGCTGCGCGGTTGCATCACTGGCACTCCCACTGTGCTACAATGTTAAGGCCATCTGCGCATTACCACAGACATAACACACATTTGCCCTGTTCCCATCATGCACTGGGACAGGAACGGACTAATTTGCATACAGCCAGGTTCTGAAACTGGGATGGTGCAGTGAGCTAAAAAACGGTCTTGGATCTAGCCCTGATCTCTTGACTGGGTGAGAGTATTCTGTTTAATTCAGAGACTCTGTCCCTCACCACCCCTTGTTGTAAATATTTTTGTCCACCCTAAGCGTGGAAGGGTATGCTCAGATGTGAGTCCCTTGCTCATTGCACCATCAGGATTCAAGCAAGCCGGGCCGAAGAGGCTGAAATGCCAGAAACCGGTCCCCGGTAGCTTGTTTCCTTCCCAGTGTAAGAATTGGCTTTTGTAGTTTGGTTTGCCCTGTTCCCATCATGCACTGGGACAGGAACGGACTAATTTGCATACAGCCAGGTTCTGAAACTGGGATGGTGCAGTGAGCTAAAAAACGGTGTTGGATCTAGCCCTGATCTCTTGACTGGGTGAGAGTATTCTGTTTAATTCAGAGACTCTGTCCCTCACCACCCCTTGTTGTAAATATTTTTGTCCACCCTAAGCGTGGAAGGGTATGCTCAGATGTGAGTCCCTTGCTCATTGCACCATCAGGATTCAAGCAAGCCGGGCCGAAGAGGCTGAAATGCCAGAAACCGGTCCCCGGTAGCTTGTTTCCTTCCCAGTGTAAGAATTGGCTTTTGTAGTTTGGTTTGCCCTGTTCCCATCATGCACTGGGACAGGAACGGACTAATTTGCATACAGCCAGGTTCTGAAACTGGGATGGTGCAGTGAGCTAAAAAACGGTGTTGGATCTAGCCCTGATCTCTTGACTGGGTGAGAGTATTCTGTTTAATTCAAAAACTCTGTCCCTCACCAGCCCTTGTTGTAAATATATAACACACACACCAGCAGTCACCCTGGCTCTCCTAGCATCTATCAATCAAAAACAGGGGGAGAAGGAGGATTGGGCTAGGTTCACCCTCCTATGTGTTCAAAGTGTATCAAAAAGGATCCGTGGATGACGGATCAAAATAACCTAGCCAAGGACATACAGGTGGTTCACCAATTGGGTGGAAACCAACATCTGTTAGCTGAAAATAAAACGTCTTTTCTTGAGTCCCCTCACACACCCAGGGTTGCCCCTAGGTGACATGCTGTATCATTGGGCCATCCCAAGCATCTACTGCTTGGGGCGTGCTGCGACTTGGGGATTTATGTAGGAGCAATTATTTTGTGAGGATATGTGTAGTGCAGTGTAGGGGGAGCGGTGTAGGTGATATTTAAAAATGTACCTAACTAGTGAGCCAAAGTTTTATTCCTGCTCCCAGTTGGCAAGGATAAAAAGGGGTTAATTAAAGGGAAAAATAACTGTTATGTAATTATAATCCCCAGTATTATGTTGACATGTTTCATGGTATCCCCTAAACCTCTTCTTCAGGACATCAAAGGGACCAGCCCCTTGTGTACCACTCCGAACAGGACCTATAGTTAGGTGAAAATAAAGATAATGAATGCACACCTATTGTGTGAGCATTTTGAAAAAATACATACGGTTGATTCTGAACACGTAGTATTTATTTTATGGCCAAATTGCACCTCATGGTCTGTCTGGGTGGAGGGGTTGTAGAACCTGTGCTCAGCAGCCCTCTGTCAATATGACCTACTCGTTCCCAGGGTGGACCACATCTAGCCATTGCACTCATCCTCCGTCATCAAACTCAATGGCATGATAACTTTCAAATGGCAATAGGGCACACCAAACACAGATCATGTTCAGTTCTGATGCTGTTGCTGCCGCAATACCTGCCCGACAGCACAACTCAGGCTGTTTCATATCCAGAGCTGACACAAAGCCACACTAAGCAGCCCACTCGCCTGCAGGGACCACTGAGGGCAGGAGCGCTTGACCCACACCATCGACATCATCAGACTCCACACCATCCATTCCGTGGGCTACGTACTTATTCCTGAGCGGAGGCTTCAAATCACATACCATGAATATACAAAATCCATTACAATCTGTGAAATGTTTGCTGACATCAGACTGTCTAAAATCTGCACCATAATGACCCATAAGGCAGGGCACACCTTTGACATGCTCTTAGCATGTGTAAACGTCGACTAGTTTGTCAACTCCACTAAACACACATGTAGTGACCACAAATGCAAACACTTCCTTGTCAGTCAACCTCAAGCTACCCTAGACCACATGCAGACCCACACAGTTTGTGTAGCTCATTCAACAAGGTGATGCTACACACTACAATCAGCAGCAACACCCACAATGCTGCAATAGTAACCAATGGTGCTAGATCACATTTAACTGACATGTGTCACCAACTGCGCATACACACTTGCACCACAATGCAACTGCAACATACAGCGTGCAAGAAATGCCATCTCGGTCACAAAAAAACTCAAAGATAGCAGATGCATCTGCTTACACATGGAGAAGAACTGGTATGAGATTGAGGATACCATTAAAAATCACCACCTACACGGACACAAAGGCCATATTCTCCATCAACAATACGCCCACACACCACACCAGGGTTCCAGGAGGGAATGCTGTCAGTTGCAACATGAATAATCACCAGCTGGGGTTTGCTATAAGCAGAAGAGACATGAGTCTTCATCCTCATAAGAAAACCACCAGCATGTGGCATCACCTGGTGGGACAACATCTTCAGCAGCCCACCCTGCCTAGGTACGTAGGCACCGTGTGTGACTCCTACCTCTCCATGAACCAATAGTTCTACACCGTGGCCTGAAGCTGCTTCAACTGCCTCTGCATCTTACATGCAACCTTCAAATGGATCCTCCCATTGTCAGATGAGACAGTCACTGTAGTGAATCTAGAATATACATAGTAAGATTTAATTTCAATGTATTGATAACTCAGCCAGTCGAACATGAAGAGCATCCAGAAGTCAGCAGCTATACAATTCAACCGACTCCCAGACGGTTCATATTCAAAGGTAAGCGTTCCTTAACAATCTAATTCTACAGCTTCCTCCTGGAGTCACTCAGACACGAGAGCCTCCATGAGGAAATAGAAAAGGAGAACACTACACATCCTCTCCTTTACAGACAAACCAAACAATGGTAATTAATTGCAGCCATAATCATTTAAAACAACTGGACATCTGATGATCCTTTTTCCTCAAGTGTTGGTATCTTTAACTAGTGAACCATCATCAGAAACCGGGATTTCCCTTTCTTGATCAGGACGATCCTGTAGAGAGATATAAGCATCCTGCAAGACAGACGATTTGTTGTCAACAGAATCAAAAACAATGGGAGCTTTGCATAAGGCAACTCTTTTGAGATCCCAGCATTCCCGATCTTCCAGAATGACAGCATTTGTCCTCAACTCAGTAATACGCTAAAGTTCGAGAAAACCTGCTTTCATTCTTTCTCACAAAACCTGGCTTCTTGATTATGACCCATTGGCCTATAGAAAGCCTAACATCTTGGGTGTTATGTTTCTTGTCATAAAACTGTTTGTACTTATCATGCTTAAGAAAAAGATTGTTTCTTATATCAGAAGAAGACCAATTCACTTCTCATTTGCTTTTAATCCAACTTGGATACCACTTGGCTCTGGGTTTTCTAACTCTCATAAGCTTAAATGGAGAAAGTTTAGTGGAATCTACAATCGAAACTCTATAAGACCAAAGAGTTTTAAACAATTGTGTCCCCCAGGGAATGTTATTTTTGAAAGCCAATTGAATGGCACCTTTCAAAACTCTGTTATATCTTTCCACTAGGCCATTATCACTGGGATTATACAGGGAAGTGGTTTTGTGTTGTATACCATATTTTGACAAATAATTGGTCATTGTATCCGAAGTAAATTGTACTTCACTGGCACTCCCACTGTGCTACAATGTTAAGGCCATCTGCGCATTACCACAGACATAACACACACACCAGCAGTCACCCTGGCTCTCCTAGCATCTATCAATCAAAAACAGGGGGAGAAGGAGGATTGGGCTAGGTTCACCCTCCTATGTGTTCAAAGTGTATCAAAAAGGATCCGTGGATGACGGATCAAAATAACCTAGCCAAGGACATACAGGTGGTTCACCAATTGGGTGGAAACCAACATCTGTTAGCTGAAAATAAAACGTCTTTTCTTGAGTCCCCTCACACACCCAGGGTTGCCCCTAGGTGACATGCTGTATCATTGGGCCATCCCAAGCATCTACTGCTTGGGGCGTGCTGCGACTTGGGGATTTATGTAGGAGCAATTATTTTGTGAGGATATGTGTAGTGCAGTGTAGGGGGAGCGGTGTAGGTGATATTTAAAAATGTACCTAACTAGTGAGCCAAAGTTTTATTCCTGCTCCCAGTTGGCAAGGATAAAAAGGGGTTAATTAAAGGGAAAAATAACTGTTATGTAATTATAATCCCCAGTATTATGTTGACATGTTTCATGGTATCCCCTAAACCTCTTCTTCAGGACATCAAAGGGACCAGCCCCTTGTGTACCACTCCGAACAGGACCTATAGTTAGGTGAAAATAAAGATAATGAATGCACACCTATTGTGTGAGCATTTTGAAAAAATACATACGGTTGATTCTGAACACGTAGTATTTATTTTATGGCCAAATTGCACCTCATGGTCTGTCTGGGTGGAGGGGTTGTAGAACCTGTGCTCAGCAGCCCTCTGTCAATATGACCTACTCGTTCCCAGGGTGGACCACATCTAGCCATTGCACTCATCCTCCGTCATCAAACTCAATGGCATGATAACTTTCAAATGGCAATAGGGCACACCAAACACAGATCATGTTCAGTTCTGATGCTGTTGCTGCCGCAATACCTGCCCGACAGCACAACTCAGGCTGTTTCATATCCAGAGCTGACACAAAGCCACACTAAGCAGCCCACTCGCCTGCAGGGACCACTGAGGGCAGGAGCGCTTGACCCACACCATCGACATCATCAGACTCCACACCATCCATTCCGTGGGCTACGTACTTATTCCTGAGCGGAGGCTTCAAATCACATACCATGAATATACAAAATCCATTACAATCTGTGAAATGTTTGCTGACATCAGACTGTCTAAAATCTGCACCATAATGACCCATAAGGCAGGGCACACCTTTGACATGCTCTTAGCATGTGTAAACGTCGACTAGTTTGTCAACTCCACTAAACACACATGTAGTGACCACAAATGCAAACACTTCCTTGTCAGTCAACCTCAAGCTACCCTAGACCACATGCAGACCCACACAGTTTGTGTAGCTCATTCAACAAGGTGATGCTACACACTACAATCAGCAGCAACACCCACAATGCTGCAATAGTAACCAATGGTGCTAGATCACATTTAACTGACATGTGTCACCAACTGCGCATACACACTTGCACCACAATGCAACTGCAACATACAGCGTGCAAGAAATGCCATCTCGGTCACAAAAAAACTCAAAGATAGCAGATGCATCTGCTTACACATGGAGAAGAACTGGTATGAGATTGAGGATACCATTAAAAATCACCACCTACACGGACACAAAGGCCATATTCTCCATCAACAATACGCCCACACACCACACCAGGGTTCCAGGAGGGAATGCTGTCAGTTGCAACATGAATAATCACCAGCTGGGGTTTGCTATAAGCAGAAGAGACATGAGTCTTCATCCTCATAAGAAAACCACCAGCATGTGGCATCACCTGGTGGGACAACATCTTCAGCAGCCCACCCTGCCTAGGTACGTAGGCACCGTGTGTGACTCCTACCTCTCCATGAACCAATAGTTCTACACCGTGGCCTGAAGCTGCTTCAACTGCCTCTGCATCTTACATGCAACCTTCAAATGGATCCTCCCATTGTCAGATGAGACAGTCACTGTAGTGAATCTAGAATATACATAGTAAGATTTAATTTCAATGTATTGATAACTCAGCCAGTCGAACATGAAGAGCATCCAGAAGTCAGCAGCTATACAATTCAACCGACTCCCAGACGGTTCATATTCAAAGGTAAGCGTTCCTTAACAATCTAATTCTACAGCTTCCTCCTGGAGTCACTCAGACACGAGAGCCTCCATGAGGAAATAGAAAAGGAGAACACTACACATCCTCTCCTTTACAGACAAACCAAACAATGGTAATTAATTGCAGCCATAATCATTTAAAACAACTGGACATCTGATGATCCTTTTTCCTCAAGTGTTGGTATCTTTAACTAGTGAACCATCATCAGAAACCGGGATTTCCCTTTCTTGATCAGGACGATCCTGTAGAGAGATATAAGCATCCTGCAAGACAGACGATTTGTTGTCAACAGAATCAAAAACAATGGGAGCTTTGCATAAGGCAACTCTTTTGAGATCCCAGCATTCCCGATCTTCCAGAATGACAGCATTTGTCCTCAACTCAGTAATACGCTAAAGTTCGAGAAAACCTGCTTTCATTCTTTCTCACAAAACCTGGCTTCTTGATTATGACCCATTGGCCTATAGAAAGCCTAACATCTTGGGTGTTATGTTTCTTGTCATAAAACTGTTTGTACTTATCATGCTTAAGAAAAAGATTGTTTCTTATATCAGAAGAAGACCAATTCACTTCTCATTTGCTTTTAATCCAACTTGGATACCACTTGGCTCTGGGTTTTCTAACTCTCATAAGCTTAAATGGAGAAAGTTTAGTGGAATCTACAATCGAAACTCTATAAGACCAAAGAGTTTTAAACAATTGTGTCCCCCAGGGAATGTTATTTTTGAAAGCCAATTGAATGGCACCTTTCAAAACTCTGTTATATCTTTCCACTAGGCCATTATCACTGGGATTATACAGGGAAGTGGTTTTGTGTTGTATACCATATTTTGACAAATAATTGGTCATTGTATCCGAAGTAAATTGTACACCATTATCGCTAATGATTAATTTGCGGAAAACTTTGACCACAGGCCATTTAGAAAACATCTCTATCATAGATATGACATACTTTTCAGAACTGCCCACAGGACCCATAATGTCCACAGCAACGTAGTCCGAGGGTAAATCTGGGCACATAAAAACACTCATAGGTGGTCTCAAGGTTTTTAATGTTTTATCCGCAGAAGAACACAGACCACAGTCTCTAATAACTCTCTATACCTCAATGTCTACTCCAGACCACCAGTATCTGCTTCTAACAATAGACTTGGTTTTTAAAATACCTAGATGACCATCATGGCATAAAGAAATCATTTTGTTTCCTAAATCAAACTGATGAACAATTGTATTTTCTCTCATAAGGTTACCATCAAAGAAAGATAATTGATCTCTGACTTCATAATATGCTTTTAATTCTTTAATGTCCATTTTGTGAGGCCAACCATTGCACAAAAATTCCAGCACTTTCCTAATGCTGTCATCTTTAGTCAAATGCAAAAACCACAGTTGATCGACAGAATGCAGAACAATGTCATACATTCACCCCATTACAGAGATCTGGGCCCAAATCCATCGTTTTGTTGCACTCCACACCACCCCAGTTCAGACATGGCCATATGCAAATCAGTCTGACCCTGTGCCTCCTGGGAACAGTCCAGCCTGAACTGCCAAGCTATGCCTTCCCTGGACCGCAAACAAGATGCCGAGGACCGGTTTCTGGCATTCCAGCTGTCTTCAGCCCGGATTGCTTGAATGGAGTGGTGTGGAGAGCATGGGACTCACGTCTGAGCATACCCATCCCACTCGGATGACAAATGCAAAAACCACAGTTGATGGACAGAATGCAGAACAATGTCATACATTCACCCCAGTACAGAGATCTGGGACAAAATCCATTGTTTTTTGCACTCCACACCACCCCAGTTCAGACATGGCCATATGCAAATCAGTCTGACCCTTTGCCTCATGGGAACAGTCGAGCCCGAACTGCCAAGCCATGCCTTCCCTGGCACAAGACTTTTTGAAGACATTGGACAGTCAATAATATATTGTACCTGTTTTCTCACTGTGTAATATCTCAGTCGTCATGTTTTCCTTCTTCCAGTGCTGTTTATCTTATGTCTATTTTTTTTTTCTTTTTCTTCCGTTATAGCACCAGTTTAAGCATTAGCTTAATATAAATATAATATCTGGCTTATGGGTACTGAGTTAATTAGGTATATGACTACAAATGAAACTTTTTTTAACTCATACTTGATGGTATGCACTAAGGGGCTCATTAGGATTGCGGTTTTTCCGCATCCTCGGGGCCGGCGGACGCCACCGCCGGCCCAGAGGATGCGGAAAAACCGCAGCGGACTGACCAAAGACCCGCCGCCACATTAGGATGGCTGGTGGGTCCTGGTTTCCGTCTGCAGCTTTTCCGCCACGGCTGGCTTACAACCGCGGAGGAAAAGCTCTAATCTGGTGACGGTGTCTCTCAGACACCGTCAGGCAGATTAGGATGGGATGTAAAACATGCTTTTCCGCGGCGGCTTTTCCGCCGTGAAAAAGCATGTGAAACTTCACTGCGGGGGCCCGTTGCGGGTCCCCTAGGTGAAAGGGGGGTGGGGGTGCACATGGGGGGTACCTATTGTACCCCCCTGCATTTGTATGCAGAAAGCGGCAGGCACCGCAAGGTGCCTCCCTCTTTCTGCATGCAAATGCAATGACTGCATTTTTAACATTGCCGCGGGTGCAGCTTGAAGCCGCACCCGCCGCAATGTTATAAATAGAGGATGTGACCGCCAGGGTGGCGGTCACATCCTAATCGCACAGCAGGGGACTCCGCAGCCCATGCGGACGTCCCCTCCTCCTCAGTGATCGATTGTGTAGTGAAGGGGGAAGGGTGACAGGTGGCAGTCGGGTTGACGGTCCCGGGGGGGCAAGTGTACAACCCCTCTGAGGACATGGTCCTTACGCCCAGGTTTGGCTGGTGTGGGGGGGAAGGGTTGGGAGGGTTGGGTGCAGAGGGAGGGGGGCGGTTGGGGGGAAGGGAACAAAATAAAAATAATACATGAGTACATCTTTCTTTATTGTATGAAAGTATGGTCTGTTAGGCGCAGGTGTTGCTGGCATGGTGGTTAGTAGAGATTGAAGGCGGTTAAGGGTATCAGATTGGGCACACTGAATATCAGGGGATTGAATTTCCTTAATAAAAGGCACCTGGTTGCAAGTGAGCTTCAGATACTTAGTTGTGACGTTATGTGTCTTCAGGAGACAAATATAATATGGGCCAAGCGGAAATTGTTATCAGAGCTCGGGTATAATGTTGTGGTATGTACTAAGCAGGCATTTTTATCTAGGGGGGTGGCAATCTTGGCAAAAAAAACATATTGGCAATACAGGCAGGACATTGACAGATGTACTTGGGAGATGGGTAATAACAGAGTGTGTTGTAGGGACGTGGAAATTCATGCTGTGTTCTATATACGGCTCTAATTTAGATGAGGCAGCAATTTTCAAATTTCTCAATGTTGAGTTTGCGGTATGGCCTACTCCTGTAATTGTATGCTGTGATTTAAACATACATTTGCTGCCGAATTCATTGGGCAATAACAGTTATAGGTACACTGGCAGGAAACCAAAAGTGTTTAAGGCGCTGCAATCATTGATTTCTGCACATGGTTTTGTTGATTCATGGGCCTCACTCAGGGGTTCTGATCCTGGATATACCTTTTATTCCTGTCCTCACCAAAAGCTGGTGCGGCTGGATTATTTTATTGTCCCACAGCATTTGCTGAATAGTGTGTCTACCCAGGTTTACCCAAGGGTTATATCAGATCATGGTCCGGTCGTTTTAACTTTATCTGGCATTGGTGTAGCAATTAAGCCCATGGTGTTTTCTTTTGACCGGAAACTGCTCTTGGATCAAAAATTCCTGGCATATATGAAGGATTGGATCACTGCCCTTTTTCGTATCAACAGGGGTAGCACCAAGAGTGGTTATGTGTGGGACACTTTTAAATTGGCATTCAGGGGGGAGGCCCTTAGTTTTGGGCTGTATACTCAAAAACAACTGGGGTTAAAACTACAGGAATTATATCAGGGCCTTATATTGGCTGAAGAGATGCTTGTGCAGGGTATACATGCTGGCACAGATATTGGAGAACTCACAACAGAAGTGGCCCGGCGCAAGGTAAAAATAAATCTCCATTGGAGAGAAGATGCTGCTAAAAAATATGTCATCAAGCGGCAGCTGAATTATGAGTATGGGGAGGCAAGTGGCAGGTGTCTGGCCCAAAAACTTAGGTCAAAAGAAGCCACTCAAAGAATTAATACTATTTTGGATCCCAGTGGGTGTTGTGTGGAGGATGAGCCTGGTATATTAGATGTCTTTAAGGACTTTTATGAAACATTATATGCCGGAGAACAGTACGACAGTCAAGAAGGTGAAATACTCTTACAGCGATACTGTGAGCAAGATCTTGGGGAGGAGGAAGTAGCGAGACTCGAGGTCCCTCACACGATGTGGGAGTTGGAGCAGGCTATATATGGGTTAGCAGCTGGAAAGGCAGCAGGTCCTGATAAACTTTCGTTGGAGATAAATGCTTTTTCTGTGTTTTACAGGAGGATATGCTGGCCACATTTAGACAAGCTCAGAGTGGTGCCTCTCCTAAGTCATGGATTAGGCTAGCATTGTTGTGTTAAAAAAATACAAACCTGCCGAGTGTCCGGCATCATACCGCCCTATATCCTTGTTGAACACGGACGGTAAAATGTATTCAAAAATTGTTATTGTTATTGTTATTGTCGTTTTGTATAGCGCCAATTCACCTGCAGGTCTCAGGGCGCTTTGACCGCAAAACACAACAACCGAGCTAACCGAACGGGAGTGAAGGAACTGGGTAAGGCTATACTGAGCTAAGCGTTGCTCTGAATAGAATTGTTTTTAGGGCTTTCCTGAAACGGAGTAAGTTGCCATCCTTACGGAGGGCCTCAGGCAAATCGTTCCAGATCTTAGGTAATAGGACGGAGAAAGATCTCCCGCCCTTTGTGGCCAATCTGAACCGAGGACATATCAGCAATTGGGCGTCGGAGGACCTGAGACTTCTTTCCGGTCTATACATCTCTTTCCGTTCCTTGATATACGCCGGGGCTTGTCCATAAATGGATTTGTGGGCTATGCAAAGGCTTTTGAAGACAGACCTTTGCCCAACTGGCAACCAATGAAGGTTACGTAGTAACGGGGAGGCATGTGCTCTTCTTGGGAGTTTGAAGATGAGTCTAGCCGCGTCATTTAAGACCACCTGCAGTCTGTTGATTAAAGTTTTAGGTAGGCCCAGGTAGAGCGCATTTCCGTAATCAAGCCTTGATAGAATGGTGGCAGAGACTACCGTGCGAAGCATTGACTGGGAGAGAAGTGGAACTAATTTGCGCTGCTGTCTTATGAGGCCGGTACAGGTTCCAACCACAGTAGAGATCTGGCTGACCATTGAAGGGGCACTGTCTATCTTAATGCCTAGACTTTTGACCGCGTCAGCTGGCTTAGGGGTCGGGCCCAATTCCTGAGGCCAATACAAGTCACTCCAGGGCGAGCAATTTGAGGAAACTATCAGCACCTCAGTTTTTTCGGGGTTTATTTTTAGGAGGTTCGTAGACATCCAATGGACTGTGTATCTAAGTACCTCCTGTGCGTGTAGCTGAGCCTGTATAGTGTTGTCTATGCTCAACAACAGCTGTGTGTCGTCGGCATAGTTGAACACACGGCAGCCCATCTCAGCTAGTGTGTTTATCAGAGGTTGGAGATATAGGTTGAACAGGAGTGGGGACAGTGCTGAGCCCTGGGGGACTCCACATGTCAGGTCTCCCACTCCTGATATCCTGTCTCCCAGCTGAATCCTCTGTGTTCTCCCGGTTAGAAAAGATTTCAACCATCGGTAAGCTGAGTCTCGAACCCCAAAACCGGAAAACCTGTCCAAAAGTAGGGTATGGCTGACAGTATCGAACGCCGCTGAAAGATCTAATAATATCAGGGCGCTCGGTTTTTTCCTGTCAGCCATCCTTCGGAGCTCGTCCAGCACCGAGAGCATGACTAACTCGGTGCTGTGATGTGCACGGAAACCTGCCTGCATCTCATGGAGAAGATGATTAGATTCCAGGAATGATGCCAGGGATTTCAGCACATGTTGCTCAAGCACTTTTGACAGGAATGGGAGCTGGGAAATGGGCCTGTAGTTTTTCAGCACTTTGATGTCTGCCCCGGCTTTTTTTAGAAGTGGTTTCACTCGTGCTTCTTTGAAGCTAGTGGGAAGCCGTCCAGTATCTAATGATTTATTTAATATTGTTAGTATATGATCCTCTAGACTGGGGCGGGCTAATCAAAACACACTTGGGGGGCATGGATCTGCTGGGGAGCCAGACTTTGTCTTTCTCATCAGGGATTCGAGATTTAATGGGTCAATCGGGGGGAAATTTGACAAGGTAATTCCTGTCGAATTTATGACAACCTGTTGCTCAATGGGATCGACCGCTGTACTTTTTATTTCTTGTAGAATGATGTCGACCTTTTCCAGAAAATATTTCTGGAAGGTGTCGCAGCTAATATTGGTTTCCGTATCTTGAGTTCTTTTGGTTAATTCTGTGAGAATTTTAAATGTTTCTTTCTGGACATTGCCCGCCTTATTTATGCGGTTTTCGTAGAAAGTGGCTTTGGTATCCTGAATGCATTTTTTATAGGTACGGAACGATTTCTTGTACTGTTCATAAGTCTTGACATCTTTTTGCTTCCTCCAAATTCTCTCCATATTCCGTAGGGTCTTTCTGTGCTCCCTCAGGGCAGATGTAAACCAAGGGGCTCCCTTTCTGCCACTATTCGCTCTTTGGAGCTTCTCGGGTGCAATCTGATCAATGGCTTTGGTCAGATAGCCCATCATATCCTTACACTCCTGATTTATATCCTTATCAGATGCTATAGGTTGGACAATTTCCGTAAGTGTTGTGGTCAATGTTTGTAGATCAACATTTTTCCACTGACGAATCATTTTAGTTTTTGGTGGAGGGTGTGGAGACCTTGCGTCTATAGGAATATCACAATAGATCAGATGATGATCTGACCAGATACAGGGGAGGATTTTCACTAATGTCACCTTGGGATCTGTAGTCCATAATAGGTCAAGAATGTGACCTTTTATATGCGTAGGGCCATTTACCAGCTGCCTGAAACCCAAAGAGGACATAGTTGTTTCCAAAGAGCTTGCTGTTAACTCTTTCTTCTCTTTGTCCCAGTGAAAATTGAAGTCTCCCGTAACTAATACGTTCTTATATCTTGAGCAAATGTCAGATATGTTGGCCATGAATGAGTCATTGAAACCTGGGGTGGCGTTAGGTGGACGGTATACGGTGAGAATTATGAGGCATAAATTATCAAACATAATTTTAACAGCCAACATATCAGCCAGATCAGTAGATTCAGCTAGGATTTTAGTTACGGCTAGATTTTTCTTAAATAATATTGCCACTCCTCCCCCTCGGGCATTCCCTGTACGGTTGTGCCAATAGATATCAAAGTCTGATGGAACAGCGGCTATGATATCAGGTAGAGAGTTTTCCCCAAGCCATGTCTCGGTCAAGGTCAAGATGTCTATATCTTCATCTTGTAGTAGTGTAGAAATCTCAAGGCTATGGCAGTGTAAAGACCTCGTGTTTAAACTAACCAGCTTCAAGGTGTGAGAGTTTGGCGAGGACCTACCTATATATGGTCTCCGAATGGACAGCTCATCCAGAGCGGCTAGTGTGGCTGAGTCTAGAGACAGGTTTCCCGCATTCAGTTGGTGTATTTCATCCCTAGAATATGTGATCCAGTGGTCAGGAGTCCCAGCCCCTGCGCCCGTTCGTGTGCGGACGGGCGCAGACGGGCAGGACTCTGGCACGACTCCGGCGCAGATCCTGCGCATCCGCTGAGCGCGTCCGCTGCGCGGAGACATAGTCGTCTATTTTTATACTGGCGACTAGAGCGCTCAGTATGTGGGGCCCAACCCAAGATGGCCGCCACGGAATCACGAGCCCGGGAGCCGGGGGCTTGACCAAGCCTGCCAGGCACCACCAGGGATCAGGGGGATAGGAAATAAGCTACCTCGATCTCAGGCTAAAAGTTAAGGTTTCCGAAAATAGTGCAGGTATGACAACAATGTGTGTGCAAATTAGCGCTAAAAATTAATAGGGGATCGGACACAAAGGATAAAATACAATTTTTAAAATCAGCGTTATGTAAAAGCGAGAACCACCCGGTTTCAGCCTCGGGGGTGTAATGAATGCAATCACACAGCTAAAGTGCCCTCCTTCCTTTTATACTGGCGACTAGAGCGCTCAGTATGTGGGGCCCAACCAAAGATGGCCGCCACGGAATCACGAGCCGGGGGCTTGACCAAGCCTGCCAGGCACCACCAGGGATCAGGGGGATAGGAAATAAGCTACCTCGATCTCAGGCTAAAAGTTAAGGTTTCCGAAAATAGTGCAGGTATGACAACAATGTGTGTGCAAATTAGCGCTAAAAATTAATAGGGAATCGGACACAAAGGATAAAATACCATTTTGAAAATCAGCGTTATGTAAAAGCGAGAACCACCCGGTTTCAGCCTCGGGGGTGTGATGAATGCAATCACACAGCTAAAGTGCCCTCCTTCCTTTTATACTGGCGACTAGAGCGCTCAGTATGTGGGGCCCAACCCAAGATGGCCGCCACGGAATCACGAGCCCGGGAGCCGGGGGCTTGACCAAGCCTGCCAGGCACCACCAGGGATCAGGGGGATAGGAAATAAGCTACCTCGATCTCAGGCTAAAAGTTAAGGTTTCCGAAAATAGTGCAGGTATGACAACAATGTGTGTGCAAATTAGCGCTAAAAATTAATAGGGGATCGGACACAAAGGATAAAATACAATTTTTAAAATCAGCGTTATGTAAAAGCGAGAACCACCCGGTTTCAGCCTCGGGGGTGTAATGAATGTTAGCGACTAGGTTGGCGGAAGTGATTACCCCATTGTTCTGAATACGACAGCATGGATTCATCCCTAATTGGGGAACAACGAATCATGTTAATAGGGTAATCACTTTATTTGATCACGCTAATGGCACCTGCTACGCACTCAGCCTTATTTTATTAGATGCCCAGAATGCTTTTGATCGAGTTTCAGGGTTTTTTTTATGGGCTGGACTGCGACGCTGTGGGTTTGGGCAGAAGTTTATTACAGCTCTACAGACGTTATACCATCAACCAGTTGCCAGGATATGTACTATGGGGCTCAAATCAAAAGTAGTGTCTATCCGGCGCGTAACTAGACAGGGGTGTCCCTGTTCCCCATTATTATTTTCATTATATATTGAACCGTTTTTAAAGATGATTGAAAATACCCCGCAGATCCAGACAGTAAATCTACATCAACAACAATACAGCGTTTTCGCATATGCTGATGATGTGGCAGTGGTATCGCCTAAACCAGCAGCAGCAATATAGGAGATAGAACAACTTGCAGTAGAGTATGGGGCTGTATTGGGTTACACATTAAATACAGCCAAAACACAAATTTTCTGTGTCAATGTTGGCTTGTACATGGACCAAAGGGTCTCACAAGAGGTAACTTATTTGGGGGTTCAGGTAAGTGCATCTTGGTCCGCGCTGGTTGAGTCTAATTGGGGCAAATTGATGATGGGGGTCCGCTTTAAATTGGACCAATGTGAATGTTTACATCTATCGCTGGTAGGTAGATGTAATGTGTTAAAAATGATGATTTTACCAAAAATATTTTACTTTTTCAGATGTGTACCCTTGGAGATACCACAAGCTAATCTTGCACTATTACAGTCCTTGTGTATGAGATTTATATGGGCACGTGGAAAAGCGCGCAGAGCAACACATTATATGGTTCTACCTAGGCCCGTAGGTGGGTGGGCTGTCCCTGATTGTACTCTGTACTATCATTCATGCATGTTACAACATATGAATTATACTGCTCACTGGGGTAGGGCCATTAAACATAGCTGAGTCCCCTTCCATATATCACATGTTGTTAGGCACTGAAGTTAAAAACTGTTTGTTTCTGAACCTGGACTGGAGCTATTATAAGGGAACAAGATTCAAGACACTAATAGCATCTTATAAAGTGTGGAAAGCTATCAAGAAGATATATGTGGTAGAAAAAGCCTCTTGGTATACCCCACTAACAGCTTCGATTTTTTTTCCTAGTGTATTTTGGGATCGGGCTGTATATTATTGCCGTGTTAAAGGAATCACCATGATTGGTGATTTATTCACGGAAGGTAGGCTAAAATCATTCGATCAGCTCAGGGAGCAACATCAGCTCTTGCGGGTGGATTTTTGTAAATATCTACAAATTAGGGACTATTTGTTGAAAACCCGATGGACTATTCAACCTAACCCCCTTATCGAAGCAAACAGAAAGGCTGAACGCATTGGTACACTCTATACTCTTATGCTGGGCACAATGCCTAATGACCTGGAAGCTCATTCTCATAAATAGGAAAATCGATTAGGATGTCATGGTATACAGCTGGAGACCTCCATCGCGCTAGGTGGATGATTATTCATGTCAGCTAATTTCTCTGCCCAACATTATAAGACTATTTTCTATCTTTATTTGACACCTGATAAAATCGCTAAAAGGGGTGGGAATCTTGAGGGAAAATGCTTCCGTTGTGGGACCCCAGCTGCTGATGTGGTACATATCTTTTATTCATGTGAGCAGCTAAGTAGGTTTTTTGAGGAGGTGGATACGTTTTTAACCACAATTTTGGGAGTACCTACACACTTATCATCTATGCAGATTTTGTTGGGCGTAGAGATGGGCGCGGCTGCGGATACAGGACCTAGCAATGTTGCGTATTTCTTTTTTGTCATCACAGCTGTGGTTAGACTGTGTATAGCCTCCTGTTGGTTACAAAAAGATCCCCTATCATTTGATGCTTGGAGAGCAAGGCTCTTCGCTATGTTTAACATGGAGTATAGCTTATATGCTCTAAAAAGCGGGCGGAAAAGGAAATTGGGGCAGCAATTTTCCCCTTCCACGGCCGTACCCTCCGGATTTCAGGTTCAAGCGCTGGGATGCTCAAGGGTTACTACGCGCTCTACAAAAACCTTAAATAAATTACAAAAAAAAAAATAAAAATTTGGGGTTCAGTCATGTCTTATTCGAAGATGGATATGTAAACCCCTCTCTTCTTTTTGTCACTAACATGATGTGTACCCTGTTGTTTACCTTGAGTAGTATACTCCCTCTTGTTTTATAGTGAAATGGTCATCATTTGTTCTTTGATTTCTCCCCTCTACATATGTGTTGCCAAGGATTAATTTTTATTTTTTGGTCTGGATTCTGGTCTGATGTTACTGCCAACTTGTTTCATTTCATACTGCACTATGTGCCTTGTCTTTTTTCTTTTTGTTTTGTCTGTTACTCATGTATTTTCAATTAAAAAAAAATTGAAAAAAAAAGTTCCTGCTGCTAAAGGGCCTAAGCGTGACATTTTTTATCGCAGGTCCGAGCCATCATTGATAATAGTGTGATGTGGTGTTAGCGACTTTTTTCGTGAAATTTTGAGAAGGAAAGCCTACTTTGCATATCATTAGAGAAAACTATCACTGAGATACACGGAGATGGAAACATTGGCCGCGATCGCCAGAAAGCTGTGGCTAACGCATGTTAACGACAGCTTGATGATAGGGTGCTAAATTAACGTTGCGTTAGTGACACAAAAGTGACTCTAAAGCAGTGATAAATTGCTTGATAATGTGCCCCTCAGTTTCTTCAACTCTTGTGACACCTCAAGACAAGCTATACCAGACAACTTTTAGTATTGCAATTTATTGTCATGTTCAATAGGTAGCATTAGTAAACAATGTAGAGTAATTCCTTTAGTATTGTGTGCAGACAATCCAGCAGGTGCTGTTACTACACACAATAAATTTGATTCTGTAATCCTCTGTAGGTAAGCAGTGAGAACTTTAATAAAAAAGTTTTTCTCCTTGCCTGCTTGAGCACTGATGTATAATAGTATTTGCTTAAATGACAAAGATTTGCATTATTTCTTCTCGTGAAGGAATTCATGCTCTTTTACCTCCATTTAAATTTCTTTCTGCTCATCATTCAGTTGTCCAACTAACTATTCAAAATCAACACTTTCCTGTCTTGCTTGGCCCATTGCAGTTTCCTCTTACAGCTTCATTTTCAATAATGGGTTGTCCAAGAGGATCTTCACTCAGTGGTACAGACCCTTACCTGCTTTGGGAACTTTCCTTAGCTACCTCAGCAGCAATCATTTCTTCATGTTCAATCTCTTCATTTAACAGTTCCAAAGACTGAACACTGAATGCTGTCTTTCACAGCATTGACAGAATCTCCATAGCAGTCCATAGCAGTCATAGTTTCCAAGTAGCTCTGATTCAACACACTAAGGCTTGAAGAGTTGTAGAAGTGTCAAATAGAAAATCTCTTTCTAGTGTTTGGCAGCAATGTTTTCTGTGTTTGATTACATTTCCTTTTACATGTATCAATAAATAACTGTCAACTACTGCATATTTTCCTTCTTCTATGTTTTCAGTTACATTGTTTTTGTATCTGTAATGTTGAAGTACTTCATACAGGCACACATTTTCTTGGTGAGGACACCTTGTAGTGTAGTTCCTATTTTCCCAATAGGCCCTGCGCATTGGAATAAAATAAACAGTAGTATCGACGTAGAAGTGCGGATCTTCCAGGCCTCTACTGACTATGCTAAACTTAATTGGGTTTGTTACCAACTAGCTCAGAGGTCACTGGAAACTTTCTTGACTGAATAGGAAGTGATCAGCTTCCCTGGTACAGACAAGAAGGGATTCAGTTTTCCAACAACCGTGCAACATGACAACTTTGCTCCTCAGATAAGAGTCAATCTCTAGGGTCGTGTGAAACAATAGACAGTTATTTTACTCAGTCAGTGGTTGTTCAGTTTAATTTCACAATATGTAGAGAATAGAGAGACGGGCGTTCTCAATAAAGGGTAACATTTATTGAACAGTCTTTCTTCTCGTACAAGAGAAATTAATTGCCACAATTGCAAGACTTGTTATTATAAAAAGTACGTACAGTAAGATGAGTATTGCGAAATAATACTGTAAAAGCATTGATATGGTTGCTTAGCCATACAATGGTTTAAAATGAATAAAACATATATACATACATATATACATTAGGCTAAAATACTCAACTGGTGCTTCTAACTACGCCAACCCCAGTGTACCTGACCTAAGCCTAATACTTGGGAGGGGAGTAAGTAAGTAGCTTTAGTTAAGTTGGTTTTGACAAGGTTTGCTTCAAGAATTCTCTCTAAGGGTTTAGTCAACACCATACCTCTGGAATAGAATGATGGAGGTCTGGTATCTCCTTCAGGGGGTTGATATCCCAGTCACCCGCAAGGGTAGCCTGGAAACGCCGGAGCTGGATTTCTCTGCAGGAGAAAAGACAGCGTCTCTCTCAGCGCGTCGAGTAGGAGGAGGAGGGGCAGCGTCCGCGGGCAGCTTGCATCTGCTGGGCTCTTGCAGGGGGACGGTTGTTCAGCTCCTAAGTTCACCACACCATCGTTCGCTCGTTAGCAGCGATAGCAGTAGCGATTGCAGCTATGGTATCATCAGCATAACAGCAGCAACTTCAGCAGCGAGACAGCCTTTTCTTAAGGCAACGTTGGTAATATTTATACCTGAAATGTGCCTTGTTTGACGTAAGTTTTTGGACATAAGACGTCAATAAAGATGTCACTAGGAAGTGATCCTCTATCAGTGCTCATTAGAGTTCTATTACTTTTCAAAACATAGCAAGCGGGGCTTTCCCAGGTTGCTGAGTTTTTATCTTGTTGAAGAACTCGGAGTGTTAATCTAGGAATCTTAGATAGTAACTTCTGCTATGTCATTGCACTAATTAGCTGCAAAGGAAGTGGCATAGGAAGCTATTCTGAAATGTGGCTCTGTTCGTGTGAGGCCAGAGACGAGTTTCTGAATATTGCATTTGATCGGTTATGCCAATATAGGGGTATAAGGGGATTATAGCCGTATAGGGGCATAAGGTCACAGTATCGATCAGGGTCCTTGATTAGAACGCTACACCCACTCCACGAATTCATGTCCATCAAATTACTAAAACTAGAGCAATAAGATGCATGTGTAACATTGCCCACCCCAAAATACATATATGCATTTGAAATAGGCGTATTTGTAATACGTGAAAATATAGGTACTGTACGTTTTTGAAGCATAGAAATCATTCAAAATTATAGCATATGCAATCACTGAACGATTTTGCAAAAAGAATTACACATGAAATATCTCTGAATACAGAAAGGAAGGTCGAGATAATTTCATCACATATAAATGCATTGCAGTAAAATGGGCTAGAGGCTGGTGTAAAATTATTATGTCTCTAGATGTATCTAAAAATACAAGTAGAAGCTTCTGTTCTCTATGAATAGTTCTACTTTAAGCAAAGAATTTTTCGTGCCAGAAAAAGGGTGAATATTAAAAAGTGTTCAATTCAAAAGAATTGTTGCTTGAACGGGGAAAATAGAGTTCCAACGCTTTTAGCAGTTTTTGTTGTTCAAAACTGAAGGCCGTTCATGGGAACGCTGTGTGTCGGAATGCTTCTCTAAAGTTATTGTTTCTGTTCGGGTGAGAACATCATATCAGACAGGCTCTCAAAGAATTGGTCTACAAAATCAGGTGACAGTTCGACCAAATTTGATAGTGCTGTAACTTGGCAGGTGTGAGAATGATTGCTGTCATCAAAGGCTGGATCAGCAATGCTCACAGAAGGTCGTACCTGGGTGATGTTGCTTTTGTCACTCGCTCCACTGTTACCACCTAGTCGTAGCACAGGAGTCTCAATGAATGCCGTCATCAGGATTGGTAGCCGCTGGGGACAACACAATGCGTGAGCCGTTATCGGACTTAGCAAAGTATCGATATCCATTGGTACTGCTGATGGAAGTGCAAGACAGGTGTCCAACATGCACTCATCTCCGCATAGCATACATCGAAGTACAGGTAAGATGCAGTTTTGCCATATCGGTCTGAATGAAAGGAACCAGGTCATATTTAGATCTCTCAGCCTGGCCAATCCAAGGACTCTAGTTATTCTGTCCCGGTAGCGGATTGCTAGGATTGTTTCTTCCATTCCCATAGGAGTCATGTCTGAGCTGTGGCTTGTCATATCGGAGCAGGAGGGTCAAAAATAAAATCCCTGCTACAAGCCCCAAAAATAGGGGTATGCCGCCAAAAACAGAGTGGACAAAATTTGGAACGATTCCCAGAATTGCTTTGAATGGTGTTAGCAGTCCCGTAAAAATCGTCTTAAATATGCCTGGGATGCCTGTGGCACTAGACATGTTAAGGAGTTGGCTCAACATTTTGTCATGAACCTCCGTAGCTGTCCTTGCAACTAGGAGATCATACGTCTCTTTTGATGACGTGATGGGCACTGTTGTCTGCAAAAGCACAGACTGGAAAGGGGCGACCACTCGGTCCCCCCGCACGTATGGCAGAGTACCACGATCCCCCCGGGAAGCCATCTTGGGCGGGAGGCGTGTCTCGGCTGGTATGCCCGAAGCGGCGTAGCCGGGGCGCGCTTTTTCCCGCCCTAGAGTGGGCTGGCCTAGACACTGACGCGGCTGGCCACGCCCTCGGGGCAGGCCGGGGCGGGTTTACGCCCGCCCTGAAGACGGATAAAAGGGGGCGCAAGACCGGAAGGCATCCTCTTGTTCCTGTGCTCTGAAGCTGCACCTCCTCGCTGCACGTGAGCTCGAGACGGAACGAAGAGCCAATTTTGAGCGTTGTAATCTCTCTTTTGTCTTACAGATACTCTGTCGGAGAAATGCCCAAGAAAGGCGGGAAGAGAATGACGACTGAACAGATGGTTCGGGTCCTCATGAAGGAGATGACCGAGCTGAAGAAGCGGGTGGCGGAGAGAGACGGGGAAGGGGGGCCGGAACGTCCGCCGGCTGGAGCAGCCCCAGGAGGGAGAGCCAAGAGGCCAAGGAGGGGACCGGCTGGGGGAGACGTCCCGGTTCCCTGTACCCCGCTCGAAGCGCCAACCCCAGTACCGGCGGAGGGGAACCCAATTCCCGTGGTGGTCACCCCGGTGTCCAATGAGGATATGCCGCCCGAGCTGGCAGCACAACTTGCAGCGTGGTTGGGCGAAAGTAGTGAGGGCGCCACGGCTGCCGAGGCGCAGACGCTGATGAAGCAATTGCGCGAGAAACGGGATGCAGCCAAGGTGTCTACACCGGTTGCAGTAGTTGACAAGCCACAAGGGACGATTGCGACCGCAGAGGCAGCGTCCGGTGCAGGTAAGCGGCCATTGCCGATTGCGAGGGATGAGTCAGCACCCTCTCGTAGAGAAAGGTTAGGTCAACATGTGCCTTTGGCAATTAAGGAGAAGATTTGGGCGGGGGAATATGTGAACATCTTCTCTTTGCTTGTTGATCATTATGAGGTGGAGCATGTTAAGGGTCAGAAGGACCTCATGCATCCGAGTGTTTGGCGCGCAAAAATGGCCGCCTTTAAAGTGAATGAAAATATTGGCAATTGGGGCA
This sequence comes from Lissotriton vulgaris, assembly GCF_964263255.1. Lineage (NCBI taxonomy): Eukaryota > Metazoa > Chordata > Amphibia > Caudata > Salamandridae > Lissotriton > Lissotriton vulgaris. The sequence goes on along the minus strand of NW_028241861.1, from coordinate 82,372 downwards.
ATGCATGGGGAATCTTTACGTCGATCTTGGGGGAACGTAGGCCCGAGTTGCTTGCCGAGTTGCCGACCTATCAGTCGCGAATCATGGGGTACTCGACATCATACCAGGGTAACCATTGGTTTTGCTACGATAATCTTTTTAGAAAGGCTAAAGAGCATAATAAAAGCTTAAGCTGGGATTGTTACGATTCTTTGACATGGGATAAAATGAAGGAGACAGGTATGTTGAAAATGCCATTGGTAGGAAGTAATGTTGGCGAATCCTCCCGCCAATATGGGGGGACGCCCTTTCGTTCAGGTACGGGTACCGACGATTACTCGAGACCTGCCGGCAATACAGGAAAAAAGGGGTTATGCTTTAATTTCAACAGAGGTAAATGTACTAGGCCCCAGGGATCGTGTAAATTTAAACATGAATGTAGTGGGTGCGGGTCGCCCCATCCTGAGTCCACGTGCAGAGCCAAAACGGGTGATAACGGGGGGAGAGGAGGCGCCAAACAGGTCTAACATAGTCCGAGGGGCGCCTTTACCTACCCCGATTGATACCTTGGCGATGATTCCCTGGCTCAGTGAATACCCGGATCGTACTTCTGCTGGGGTGCTGCGGAACGGTTTTTCGTATGGTTTCCGCATCCCGGTAGGGGACTTTCAGGGTGTGGAGAAGTGTAAAAATCAACTGTCGGTCCTGCAGCATACGACCGTGGTACAGGATAAGATCCGGAAAGAGGTTACTCGAGGTCGGGTCGCCGGCCCGTTTAGTGTACCCCCGGTGCAGGATTTTGTTTGTTCTCCTTTAGGGGTAGTCCCCAAGAAGGACCCGGGTGAGTTCCGATTGATTCACAATTTATCAGCTCCACGTGGTTTTTCTGTAAACGATGCAATAGACCCGGATGTATGTTCGGTGCGGTACGCATCCTTCGATGAGGCCGTAGCCATTTTGAATCGCCTGGGGCCCGGGGCGCTGATGGCGAAGTCAGATATCGAGTCAGCGTTCCGATTGCTCCCGGTACACCCAGACGACCAGCGTCTCCTGGGTTTCATGTTTCAGGGTTATTATTACATGGATAGGTGTATGCCGATGGGGTGCTCTATATCTTGTGCCTATTTCGAGAAATTCAGTAGTTTTCTACAATGGGTCTTCACAAAGAAGACGGGTTTCCAACATGTAATGCATTACCTTGATGATTTTCTGTTCCTTGGGGCAGCCGGGGATCTTGAATGTGGCCGGGCCTTGGCCGAATTTTGTATTTTAATGAAGCAGTTTGGTGTGCCATTGGCACCAGGTAAGACGGTGGGTCCTGCGACTTGCCTCGAGTTTCTGGGGATCGAGTTAGACTCCAGTGAGGGTTGTTTTCGTTTGCCAGCTGACAAAGTGTTGAAGTTCAGGGCAGCCCTGCGAGTGTGTATAAATGGATCTAAAGTTACGCTGCAGCAACTACAGCAGTTGGTGGGACAGTTAAATTTTGCCCTGAGGGTTATACCAATGGCCCGCCCCTTCTCCCGTTCAATTGCCCAAGCTATGGTCGGCTTAAAAGAGGGCCCTCATCGCACGAGACTATCGGCTGAGGTCCGCCAGGACATGCGCATTTGGCTAGCATTCCTGGCGGACTTTAATGGTCGAGTCGTCTGGAACAAACCAGCCGTGTCCTCGGAAGAGCTGGGGCTATGGACAGATTCAGCAGGTAGCATAGGTTTTGGTGCCATCTTCGGCACAAAATGGTCGGCACAAAAGTGGCCGACATGGTGGCATGACAATGGTCTGACAAGTAATATTGCTTTCCTTGAACTTTTCCCCATTTTGGTGGCCCTGAGAACCTGGCCAGAAGGGTTCAAAGATCACTCTGTGATATTTTGGTCTGACAATATAGCCGTGGTCGAGTGCATCAATAGCCAGGCTGCACGATGTAAACTGATTTTAAGACTGCTCAAAGAAATTGTGTTGCTGTGTATGCAACTGAATGTGCTATTCAGAGCAAAACATGTCCCGGGGGTAATGAATCAGGCGGCTGATGCACTGTCTCGTTTTCATATGCAGGCTTTCTCGGGTTTCCTTCCCACAGCGGACCCAGAGCCGGCACCCTTTCCCGAAGCTCTCTGGTCTCTCGGTGCCCCGAACTTCGTCACCTCGTGGGAGAGAGTCTAGCACCAAGGACGAGGAAGGCATATGAAGGGGCGTTTCGGTCCTATTTAGCCTTTTTGGGGACCGATAGAGAGGGGCTTTGGGGCCACGAAGAATGGGTAGTGAATTTTCTGATGTCCTTACGTAGGGCTGGGAAATCAGTGGCTACGGCCCAGAGGCATCGTGCTGCCATTTCCTTTGTTGCCAGGGCTCATGGTATCCAGGACCCGACAGCGTCTTTCGTGGTACAGAAAGCGCTGCGTGGGTGGCAACGCCTTGAGGGTCGCAGAGTAGATGAGAGGCGCCCGATAGGTTTGGATAGGTTGGCCCAGTTGTTGGCCACACTCCCTTCCACATGTTCATCTCAGTTCGAGACAGTGTTGTTCCGAGCCGCTTTTACGCTGGCATTTCATGGGGCGATGCGGGTAAGCGAACTAGTGGCAAGGAACAAACAGGATGTGACAGGGGGTTTGTGCCAGGAACACGTTCAGATCAGAGGAGAGACAATGACTGTCTCCTTTGTCAGGTCCAAGACCGACCAGAGTGGAATGGGTGACTGCATAATCATACGCAGGATTCCCGGGTCCTCCATGTGTCCGGTAAAGTGTTTAGATGACTACCTAGCACGAAGGGTGGCATCATGGGGGGGGACCTTGTTGAGACACGCGGACGCCACCCCACTGACGAAATTTCAGTTTCAGCGGGTGCTTGCGATGTCAATTGCCGCTGCGGGCTTGAACCCGGGCGAGTTTGGGACCCATTCCTTTCGGATAGGGGCTGCTACAGAAGCTACAGCTAGGGGTCTTAATGTTGAACAAGTAAAAAGAGTGGGGCGTTGGTCCTCCAATTGTTATAAGAGGTATGTGCGGTTGCACATGTTGTGAAGCTGTAATGATGTACTCACGCCTCTTGTTTTTGTTTGATTTTCAGTTGCGCAAGCCTACGAGGCGGGGCGGACTATGCAGTCGACCCAACACCGGGCCAGCGGTCAGACATCACCGGCTGTGAAAAAGGAGGTGTGGGTCGTGGGCCACTCATACGTGAGGCGTGCCGCGGACGTATTCAAAGCAGGTGACGTGATTCACGTGGCTGGGGAATACGGGTACAGGGTGTCCTTCTACGGAAGAGGCGGTCTCTGTATTGACCAGTTTCAAACATTTTTCGAGGGTTTGTTAGGGCGGACGAGGTCACCGCCGTCTATAGTCATAGTACATCTAGGGGGCAATGATTTAGTCACCACCGGTAGACGACTTCTCCTGGAGGCAATGCTTTCCACTGTAAGTTGGTTGGCGAGGAGAGTTCCGGGGTGCATAATTGCGTGGTCCCATATGATCCCACGAAAGGTATGGCGAGGGGCTATTTCTATTCCTGCTTTGAATCATTCTGTTAGAAAGCTTAATAACAAAGTGAGTAGGTTGTTCCGTTCCAGGACATTGCATTCTATTTCGCATGGCTGTATTAATGATGACAGTATGTATTTGGGGGATGGTGTGCATTTGTCTCGGGTGGGGAATGAGTTACTCATAGGAGACTTCTTAGCATGGTTAAAAACGTTAGAACATGACCTTTAGGTAGGAGCTTTGTGGGGGGTCCGGATAGCCGGTCAACTATCCGGCCTGTGGCGGTAAGGTCATGATCGGTGAGCACTAATTGGAAGATCCCTATGAGTGGGCGTCACCCAACACGGATGGGAGCGCTCGGGAGAGGTGGCCATTGGCCCCTCAACGGGGAGGCGGTCCCTTCTAAGGATGGGTCGCCGAAAGAAAAGGAAAGGCGGTCAAGGCCCCTTCCTGTGTAGGAGGGGTTACAGCCCCCTCCTGGGGAATTTCCCGGGGCCAGTGACGTCTGCGACGGCAGATGTGGTAAGTTGTGCGGGGTTTTGGGGGGGTCTACGCTACCTTCTAGATACCTCACACGAGTCCTCGAACGACCTTTAAGTGGCGTCGAGTTTTATTGGTGCCCCCGTCAAGTCAAAGGGAAATTGGTAGTTGCACTTGAGGTACGCCTCAGTGCTGTCGCCCCTCACAAGTGGGGGGGGTATGTCTGGTTAGGGATCTTGACACCGGTTACGACCTTGCCGTTGGCCCTTAAACGTTAGGATGTACAATTTCATAATTTCAAGTCAATGTGTGTAGGATGTTAGTTCGGCTAGGAGAACCTCTGTATTAGAGAATCTGTTAAGGTTAGCCAAACATCGCAATGTGGTAATGAAATTGTACATAATATAAAATGTTGATTTAATGTTTTAATTTTGTTTTAATAAATACGGCCGGGAGGGTTACTCCCTCCCTCTTCCAAAAACTTCAAGAACTGTTTCCGGTTTCCCTCCTTTGGGGATTGTGTTGAGAGGGGGTGGCGGGTATCTCAGCCATATGGAAAGGGGCGACCACTCGGTCCCCCCGCACGTATGGCAGAGTACCACGATCCCCCCGGGAAGCCATCTTGGGCGGGAGGCGTGTCTCGGCTGGTATGCCCGAAGCGGCGTAGCCGGGGCGCGCTTTTTCCCGCCCTAGAGTGGGCTGGCCTAGACACTGACGCGGCTGGCCACGCCCTCGGGGCAGGCCGGGGCGGGTTTACGCCCGCCCTGAAGACGGATAAAAGGGGGCGCAAGACCGGAAGGCATCCTCTTGTTCCTGTGCTCTGAAGCTGCACCTCCTCGCTGCACGTGAGCTCGAGACGGAACGAAGAGCCAATTTTGACCCACCCACCAGCCCCTGATGACAGCAAGTGGTTTTGAATAAAGTTGATGGATAACTCTGATTTTCGTTTACAGGTTGTGGTATTATCGTGATGATTTTGAGTATGTAATAAAGAATGTCGATTTGTGGTACGTTTTGCAAATGAAGAAATTCTGCTTTAGTGTTCATTGGTAGCATGCTTTTAATGAAAGTATAGTTGCTACTGTGATTTTAGTTTAGTCATTTAGTTAGCATTGTCGTATTTATTTTGGTCGGGCGGTAAGGTCATGATCGGTGAGCACTAATTGGAAGATCCCTATGAGTGGGCGTCACCCAACACGGATGGGAGCGCTCGGGAGAGGTGGCCATTGGCCCCTCAACGGGGAGGCGGTCCCTTCTAAGGATGGGTCGCCGAAAGAAAAGGAAAGGCGGTCAAGGCCCCTTCCTGTGTAGGAGGGGTTACAGCCCCCTCCTGGGGAATTTCCCGGGGCCAGTGACGTCTGCGACGGCAGATGTGGTAAGTTGTGCGGGGTTTTGGGGGGGTCTACGCTACCTTCTAGATACCTCACACGAGTCCTCGAACGACCTTTAAGTGGCGTCGAGTTTTATTGGTGCCCCCGTCAAGTCAAAGGGAAATTGGTAGTTGCACTTGAGGTACGCCTCAGTGCTGTCGCCCCTCACAAGTGGGGGGGTATGTCTGGTTAGGGATCTTGACACCGGTTACGACCTTGCCGTTGGCCCTTAAACGTTAGGATGTACAATTTCATAATTTCAAGTCAATGTGTGTAGGATGTTAGTTCGGCTAGGAGAACCTCTGTATTAGAGAATCTGTTAAGGTTAGCCAAACATCGCAATGTGGTAATGAAATTGTACATAATATAAAATGTTGATTTAATGTTTTAATTTTGTTTTAATAAATACGGCCGGGAGGGTTACTCCCTCCCTCTTCCAAAAATTTCAAGAACTGTTTCCGGTTTCCCTCCTTTGGGATTGTGTTGAGAGGGGGTGGCGGGTATCTCAGCCATATTCATTTTGCTTAAAGTATCAATTCGTATAGAAGAGAAATGCAGACGAGGCCAGATGGGAGTCTCTATGTCTCCAGGGCCGCTCGGGAACAATGCTTGCATACAGCATTTGACAATGGAAGTTACGCTTACGAGATACGCTTTTCCTGGCAAAAGGCCACAACATCTGTGATCCGTTCTTAGAATGTAACTCCCATTCGCGAGTTGCATAAAGAAAGGCTCTATCTGCGTTGCAGGTGTGACAAGCTGGTGGCATGAAAGGTTGTTAGAACTACCTTCACAGGCTCCGTGTAAATTAATACCCTGGCACAAAAGTATACCGCTTAGTGAACGTTTACAGTTTTCACCACTAAGAAATACATTTTTGTCGCTGTCACTATAGCATGAATGTGTGTATGGTAATTTCCATGCTGACTTAACATAACCTTTACCTAATCGTTCATACTGGCCAGTAGGTATGTATTCAAGGCACTTTTTAAACCGGAAAGTTGTTATCGGAATTGTGATAATTCCGTGTATTATCCATTCAATGACAGTACTTTCTGACATTGTCAATGGTAATCTCTCAACTTTTTCGATGCTCAGGATTGTATAGTCTGCTCCTTTCTGTGCCAAGCTGATTTGTTTATCAGTAAGGTTAAAAATGGAAAACAATGACGTTGTGTTGATTAAACGCCAAGGCACATAGCCTGAACGAAGATTTTGCAGCGTCCAGCCTAATTGTACAATAGAACGTAATTGTGACTGGCCATGCTGTAACATTAGCAAGTCTCTGTCTATTATATCAAAGGCAGAGGATACAATATTGCCCAACGAATATATTCTGGAGGACAGAGTCATTAACCCATTGTCCACTACAGAAAGTGATTTTTCCAAATTAATACGATCAATTTTTCGTATTTTTTCAGCTGTTTCAATTTGTGTGACTTTCCAAGCCTCGTTGTATGCAGCATAGATGCTGGCCGCTATGAAACGCTTTTGACGCTGTTTGCGTGGTCCCATAATAAAATCGCGCAAATCAGCACCATCTTTAAGTAAAGACAAGTGTTGCTTACTTTCAGCCAGTGTGGATGATCCTAGCCATTCGAGGCAGAGTTTCCCTACACTGTATGTTGTTACTATCCCTGGATGTTGTCTCTGGGAGTATCTAGGGTCTTGTCTGGTAATTTTTAACCCCTGTGTTTTATTCAGGAATCTATCTTGACAGTTGTTTGTGTCAGTAGGCCAGATTAACCACTTTTTCCAATCAGGATGTGTTCTGTTAAAATGTAGAATTTTAGTTACGTCTATCTCAATATCTGTTGTTGCATTCTCAGGTATTGGCTTTGGAATAGACGGTTTGTAAAGGTTTTTGATCTTAGCTAGGCCAAAACAGGATGTTTGATGAATTGTGTCATTTAAAAACATCATTTGTTCTGGTATTATGCAGGTTCTGAATAATGCTTCTGGGCCTTGTACCTGCCAATATTTCGTACCCCAAATGGTTTTTGTTTCAATGTTATTTTTCCAATAATCAAAACCAAATGCCGTCATTTTTTCATAAAATGCTTCTGAATATATCAGTTTAGTGTTTGTCAGCATTGTTTTCAATCCTGCTTTATCTAACAGTTTGTAATAAAACGTTTCTGCATCACTGGTGTTAAACTCTGAGAAGTACTTGAATTTCTCAAAGAATGTTTTAGAACTGCTTTTAGGTGGTGTAGCACAATGTTCCCATTGATTATACTTAAAAACATTTCTAGGCTGTGCAGATTTATGCAAATAATGATCGCCATAATGTGTAAAACAGAACATCTGTTCATAACTAGACGAACCTTGTAAATAATCATGTTCTGTGAATCTAGCTGACATTACTAAATCAGACATCATATTATTAATACTGTCAAAGTCCCAATCATCAGAGAATGTACTAGGTTTTACAAAGTCACTTAAGGAAACCTTCAGTTGATGAGGATACTTCAGGATCTCAACCGGACCATAGATCTCCTAGTCAGTTTTCTCCCATACTACCCCACCAGGTATTGGAATGGCTGTGACATTTACTGTTGACAGTTCTCTTTTCCTCAAGTGTGATGATCTGTGTGGTTTGAGGACTAAGTTGATGTTCTGACTTGCTGTGTCCTTTGTACTATATTTTCCCTCAATTAATTTTCCCAAACAAAGTACCATGATGAGCCAAAGCAGGAGGAAAAATACACCTAGACCGAACCAGAACTCTAACCAAGGGGAAATAAGGTAGATTTCCTTCAGTTGATGAAAGAGTTCTGTTGCTTTTTCTTTAAAAGTCTTTTTTGTTTCTGGCATCACTTCGGGGTTGCTTTGATCCTCGGAAAAGTTGTCGAAGTCGATGAAATAACCAGAGGCAGTTCTGTCAATTGTTGGGATTGTTCTTTCAATCTGTCTTTCGGTAGCACTTTCTTATGCCACATTATTGTAGACTGGTGTTTCTTGACAAACTGTTTCAATCTGTGTCTCAAGAGGCACGAGTTCCATGGCATTATTGCATAGTCCTTCTCTGTGCACTGCAGGCTGATCGAATGTGATTAGTCTTTCAGTTTGAACCTCTTGGATTGTTGCAAGTTTGGGTATTCTGTTGTTTCTCGGGAGTCCACTGGGCCTACTGTTGATTATAGGCCACATGCTTGTGGTTTTATCAGGTCGATAGATACAACTCTGTTCTCCTTTTTACCAGCAAGGGACGGTAGTACTACTGATCTTGTTCCGGTGACTGACAAGACAGGTACTGCTTTTCTGTAAGAAGGCCCAAATTCCTTCTTCACCGCTATTTTTTCTCTGACTAGATCCCCAATCTTTGGAATCCAGACAGGCCTAGCTGGGGCTGTTGCTCGTGGTGCCTCGTCAGTGGTAGCTGGCTGTTGCTTTAACTTTATGTTGCTTAAGGATTTTCTTGTTTCATTCAAGTCTTGTAAAACAGCCAAACGATCTTTGATGTCAAAGTCTGTTTTCTTATCTTGTACCACTGATACTTGACTATCTAAGTCCTGAACTCTCATTCTAGTTCCGAACAATAGTTCGTATGGGCTGAAACCTTTTAGAGAATTTCTTGGCAAATTGTTAAGACTGATCTGGACACTTATTAAAATGTTTGACCCACCCAGCACCCGAACCTAATACCTTCGCTGTTATAGATCGCTTTATGTCCCGGTTTTTTCTTTCTACCACACTATTCCCTTTGGGGTGTGACGGGCAAGAATACCGCAACCCAACTCCCATGCTGGCCATGGCCTCATTATAAGCTTGAGAGCTAAAAGCAGGACCCTGGTCAGAATGGAACATGGCAATTGCGTATGTGCCGATAAAGACTCGCAGATCTTTTATAACCGTTCTGGCGTCAGCCGAGCGCTGGGGCCACATTTTTTAAGTGTGTTTAGCCTTAATTATTAATAGGACACAGTATGGGATGTAGAGTTAGGAAAGGTCTATAGCAAAGTGACAGACATTGATTAGATAATACAATTTACGTTTTTTTGTAAACAAAAACCTAGAATGAAACAGTATATTAAGTCCACTTGTGTACAGAAACCAATGAGCAAAATAATTTCTGATAGAGCTTTATTGTTTATTGTTGTTGACTATTTTTCTTTTGTTTTCTACTGTTTTTTTAATATATATAGTTTTTATAAGTGATTATGTGTTTAAATTTTATATAGTCTTGAATTAAAAAATACAAAAGAGAAAATACAAAATCAATAGACATGAAACATATATACAGTGATGAAGGCAAAGCGGTAGACACCACTACGCGCGTTTCGGCTCTTGAGCCTTCTTCAGGTGACCGTCTATTGTTAGAGTTTCAAAGAGTCCAGGACTCACAGTTAGGTGTGGCGTGGATATAAAAGGTCAGTCGGTAAAGGCAGCTTCTTAAGATCTTGAGATGTGGAACGATGTAGTCCTATAGCTTGTCATATGATGTTATGACATCAGAGAAAATGAGGTGGTAGAACAGTATAGTGGAGGTAGCTTAGATTCAGATAGTTATTTGTGTTGACATTTGTAGAACCTCCACGAGTATAACTTCCAGTGAGTAGATGGTAAGGTGATGAGAGCAATAGTGAAGGAAACGAGTATTTATCTCCACAAGTTGATAAAATATCCGGAGGCGAGCAATAATGATGTATAATTGTTAGCACGAATATTTTGTATCCACCTAAAGATAAAGTAGAAAAGATGTCCCAGGAGCGGAAAATACTATGGAGGATGATCTGGTCATAGCATCGCCCGTGAGGTTTGATGAAAATAGTGACGCTCCTGGTAGAAAAGGACAGGTAGCAATACTCGACCGCCAAAAGACCACACACCGGTATGTATGGGATGTAGGCAGCTTTACGCTGTTTCTAATTGGTAGCCGGTAGCATAGTTCACTACTGCGATCCCTGTTACAGTTTTCACAGTTGTTTGCATATATTTGGTGTTGTACACTCATTCCCGGCTACCAGTATACTGATTGTAATTCAGTCAAGGATTCCTTGATATTTTTGTGTCTAGGACCCAAACCCATGTGTGCGTCTGCTATTAAAAATATTCTCCTGTTCATGTTTGGAATTACCCTATCCCCCACTCCAGGAATTTGAGCAAAAGGAACGGAGTTTGCATCAATGACGTATGCATAATTGAGTGGATAGTTCACGGGTAGTGCTGCACAGTCGCCTTTTACGGTCGTTTTTACTGCCAGCATGGTTTCCCCGTCTATGTATTATTCTCTACGCTTTTTTGTGGCTACGGAAGCCGGTTTAGTTGCTTCCGCTATGGCTGTATTAGCCAATGAATTCCCTGCAACATGAACGCCATCACGTTGAAGACTCTGTGCGTGTATCACGTGAGTCTTTTGTAGTTCTTTCTGTAAAAGAGCTACCTGGTTCCAGAGCAATTTATGCTTTATTGTGGCACCTGTGTCATCTTTGTAATCGTTTTCAATCCAGCTCTGCAACTTATTATTATAAGAGTTGCCGCATAAATGAGAATCGCACACGATTAGTGTGGGGAATTCACGTTCTGCATTTTCAAGCGCCATCTTTAAAGATCTGATTTCAGCTCTCTGAGCCGAACAGTACTTCACTGATTCAGTTTTTGTTATTTTCTGTCTGAATTTACCGCTCAGCCAGCGACCTTTAACAATCGCGTAGGCTGCATCGAAGGATTTGCTCTCTACGTTGAAATGCTGTTCAAATCTATCTGTAGAGATTATACAGGCGTACTGTGGGAGAGGCAGAAGTTCGATTGGCAGAGGATATTCTTCTTCATATTCTAAATCATTCAGTTCTTCGAATTGCGGGGCAAAATAGTATTTCAGATCTTCTGCTCCTAGAGAATCTACATACTGTATCCATTTCGGATCTAGTGACACTGTAGGCAGGCTTGCTGGGCTGAATAGCACCTCGAAGGCGGATTCCGCTGTCAGGATATTAATCCTTTTGCCGTGTGCTAGTTCTCGTTCATTCGCTAATGCAGTTTCTACTGCTTTCACAGTATTTTCTGTGTGACTGAATGTTTTTTCCGCTTGTGTGTACAAGTGAGATTTAATTGAAATTGGTACCTTTTCTCCCTCATTAGAGGTTAGGTACGTGAATCCGCATCTTCCTGGGATGACTCGGATTACAAGATCGCGTGTGTTGTCACGTGTATCTAATTTAGTTTTAGCTAACTTGTCTGTTTGCAGTGATCTCAAAATTTCTGTGTGTTATTGAGTCCAATTGATTTGTTTGAAATCAGGTTTAATTAGTTCGTAGAGAGGTTTAACCCTCTCTGCGTAATTTAGAATGTAAGTTCTTCCGAAATTCAGAAAACCTAGTATGGATTGTAAATTCTTCAACGTTTTTGGAGCTTGGAGTACAGCGCACTTCTCTAAGAAGTTGTCCGCTAGGCTTTTCCCTTCACTTGATAATTCGTATCCTAAAAATAATACTGTCAGATGGGCAATTCGAGACTTTTTAAAGTTGAATTTGTAACCCTCTGCTGCGAATCCAAGTATAATGGTGTTCACTCTTTTCAAGTGAGTATCCAAGTCGTCGTCTGTGAGATAGATAACATCTACGTAAGATAATGCCTCATCATCATATATTTGTAGTAACTCTGTTACTCTAGCTGAGAATAGTCCTGGGCTGTTCTTGAACCCCTGTGGGAGCCTACAGAAATTTTTCTGAGACCCCATTACGGAGAAAGCGGTCAAGTACCTGCTTTCTGGTGCAATGTTTTGACAAAAGAAACCATTAGATATGTCTAATGTTGTTTTATATTTTTTCGTAACTATGTTGTTCATTAGTGCAGCACTATGCGAATTTTTTACTGCAAATGTTTTGCAACATGCATTAACGTGTCTGTAGTCCAAAACTAGACGATATGAATTGTCTGGCTTGGAGACAGGAAACAAAGGATTGTTCATTTGAGAGGTGCATGTTTCAATCACCCCCTGGTATTCAAGTTGATCTAAGATCTCCCTGACTTGTTTTTTAGCTTCTTGCTTAATGGGATACTGCCTTTGGGCAGTTGGTTCATTTTTTAACTGGATTTTGTGAGGAGGTGAGTCCTCATCCCATCCTACATGATTTTTAGGTCTCGCGACCTATCGATGCAGGCAAGCGCATCGAGCGGAGCGAGAATTCATGTCGGCAAAACACAAGTCAAACCAAGGGCTTTCAGCCCCGCGGTTTTCTTGCAGTTCACGTGTATCACGTGAGCAAACATGCACACGCATCGCATGCAAGCCCAGCCTCTCGCATTCCCAGGCTCTCCCGCCCCCATCCGGCATCAGGCACTCCTCCCACACCTCACGGACATCTGTTCAGCACGCGCATCGCATGCAAGCCCAGCCTCTTGCATTCCCAGGCTCTCCCGCCCCCATCCGGCATCACGCACTCCTCCCACACCTCACGGACATCTGTTCATTTCTCCTCCCCCTCCCCAGCCAGCTTCCCCCAGGCCCCTGCTGCTTCACACCCTCATTGCCGCTCGGCCCCCTCCCATGCCCGCCGTGTCGGATTTCTCCTCCCCCTCCCCTTCTCTGCCTTGTATTTTTTTGCAACAGACCTACTCGTGTTGATTTTTCATGTTCTTTGCCACAGCTGGCCCATCAGAACATGTTGTAATAAGGTGCTTGTATAAAGTGTATTGAGACATGGTGGTCAAACTCCAGAATTGTTCTTCTCCTACCCATAAGTGGCATTTGCCTACCTTGAGTATACCACAATAGAGATGTCAACGCACATTTAAAACAAATGTAGAGACTGTAAGCTGGCGTTTTCCCGTTTTCTAAGTGCTCCTAAGGAGGAACAGTGGTATTGTGAGATGAAGTGATTTATCAGGGTTGCGCACGCGAGCAGGGTGTGATTATTTCTGAGTGTGATGAATGTAAAACTTGAATACATCTCCTTTCTACGTGTTATACAGTCTTGCAGATTTTTTTTATTGAGATCTGACATCCGGCAGTGACAGGCGGTGTGGGTGGATGTGTTGGGCTTGACATTAAATGTACAGTCACTGACTCTGTTATCAGGCTTTTAGGACTAGCTTCAAATAGCCGCATAGAGATGTAAGGTACATCCATCAACATTTCACAAGAATTCCCCCAGTGTTATGTGGCTGAAGCCTATAATGAAATCCAAGGGCTGCTTTGAACGGTAGGCAGTCGGCAGTCCATCCCTTTGTATGGCTAATACATTGTCAGGTATTTTCGAGGCGGTACACGCTACAGCTTGGATAAAGCTGTATTCGTCAAATTGGTCACGCATATTCATGAATCTCTGTCTAACACCAGCCGGCTACATTTGTTTTGTTTGATCAGCAGTCTGTATTCATTCTGCCGTCAGACGCACACCTCCCCTGCTTTTCCTGTCTTTGTGTCAGTAAAAGCCAAAAGCAGAGAAGGCAACACTCTCCCTCAATGCTTGCTTGCAACATAGTGATAAGAGGTTGATGTGTATGTATGTTGCTTACCCAGAAGTTACAATATGAATTTCCCATGCCCCGAAAATATCTAAAACGGTTTCTTGCTTGTTAGAATCGGTCAGATCATCTGTATGCCAGATTGGTGAACGAAACAGTTCTGTTTTTTTAATGTTTACATAAAAGTCAGCCAGCTGTTCTGCAATGAGATGAAATTCGTGCATAAAACAGATTAATGGAAAATACACTTCTTGCTGCAACCTAAATGTTGCTACTAAATATGTTTGTGGAATATGCACATTGTATAATTGCTATTCTTAAATTATACATGCATCTGACACTGCTGGGTACTTCGTCATTTCTTATTATTTTAACAAGAATGCTAAAGTACTAAAACAGTACTTTAGACATGCTTTTATAGGTGGTGTGCTCTCAATCTTGTTTGAATGCGTGTTGCATGCATATTCCATTGCTCAGCAGGCACTTAAGAGCAGCTGTCAAGCTTCAGTTTTAAATCTGAAATGTGCTGCGTTCTGGCTGTGACCCCATCGTGTTTTGATTCTGCAAAGCCCCGGCATGACTGCACGTTTCCACTGGTGGAAACGGTTTGGAAGGTCATACCCCAGACTACCTTTGTAAACTAAAGGTACATTGTGCGCTAACCTAGCGCTGTTTAACAATATAATCTATTTCTCATTCCATTACGTGTAAAATGTGCTCATGTGGGGCAAGGGGCGAAGGCGGGGCAAGAGGAGGTAACATTCGTGTGTACTACAGCTTGCATTTGGGTACTATGATGATCTTGTAATCTCTAGTGACCCACACACCCTGTTGACAAGGCAAAATACAGCACTTGGGGGGCGTGGGGGAGTTGCCAGAAGGACAAATCACGGCCCCCTCCACTCCTTCCCAACTCTGGTTGCAACGCTGAGAGATGGTCTTTATAGGTCGGACCTCAACGATGGTGCTTTGGGATTTGAGCTTTATTCCATCTGTTTAATAAGTAGTTAAAAAATGATAAATGCCACTAAACATCAGTTTGACTGTGTGCAAAGTAACTTTTAAAATAAACTTTTACCCAGTCTGTAGGGTGGTCACATCTGTCATTTGTTTCTAAAGTGGCTTAACATTCTTCTTGCATTCACCTTTTAACACACAAATGAATTTGTCAGAACATCCGTCATTGGGATTGCAGTTTAACATCTGTAATGCCTGCAGTATGTATGTGTGTGTGTGTGTCTGCGCTTTGCTATAGGTGTCACATTTGCGAAAGTTATAACTATTGGCATTGTAAATGGCAAAGCTATTAATTAAGCTATTTTCAAAACCAACACATGAATAAAAAAAAATTTCATTTACAAGACCAATAGCTCAAACTTTCCTAATGCGAGACCTATTGGCAACGCCAGTGCTTGTTATATAATGCCGGTGCCTGGACTACTGCCCATTTCCTAGCATAAGTATATTTTTTGTGAATCGGAATGTGATTCGAGAAGGCAGGCATAATCATTTCTTCGCCACGAGGGCACTCCCTGACAAACTCTGGGGGCCAATCTTTTTCAGCTAACAGAATATCATAGCCTTTTGATAGTTTATCCCAAAATAGACCCTTTATTTTCCTAGTCTTATCGCCCTCTATACGCAATGTTATTTCGTATATCTTATGGGGCTCGCTAAGTCTGGTGTCGGCAGTTTCAACCTGAATGTATTCATTCGTGTCCACTGTCTCCAGATGACTCATCAAGATCTTGCGGGCTATACTGATTTCTGCTGCACTGTCTAACATTGCCTGTGCCCACTCCCTGTTTTTCCAATGTGTCCTCAGTATTCTCAGCATGGTTGATTACTCTAATACTGGCTACCTTCTTTTTTGGAAATTGAGATTTTTTACTCTGAGCAGGTTCCTTGTCTTTGGACTTGGTGTGCTCTCCTGGGTCTGACCGCCCTCTTCTTTACGATTTCTGCGAAAAAGATCGAGAGGGACGTGTATCAATACTTTGATATCTATCAGGCTTCTTCAAATTATCCCTATTTCTAAAGTTATATCTTTTCTCAGAGGGCTCCCTCTGGGGAGACTGGTGTTCTCGAGTCGGAGTTCTTTCCTTCCGTCGAGGAGATCTTCCTCTGGACTGGAAAACTTTTTCCTTGGGAGTGGATTGTTTATTTCCATTCCAACTCTTTTTAGGAGTGTTTGAATTATTTTTAATAAATAATTTTTCAGGATTTTCGAGCAGTTGGGACTTTACTGGCTTCCCACCCAAGCTGTCTCTACCTAATTCTTCATAGCATTTCTCTATGATTCTGGCAAGCTCAATTGGCTGATCTGTTATATCTGTTTCCCTCAACTTCTGGCGGATCGCCACAGATGCTGCTTCTCCTTTTATGTTGGCTATTAATATAGCCGAGACCTGCTTGAAATCTTTCAGTAATTTCATACCAAGAGTTAAAGCAGGTTCTGGACCGTATTCATTCTAAATCTGTTTTAGCACATCTGGTATTACCGCCATAGACGGAACACCATGTGTTTTTGTGTAAATGGAAGCAAAGACTGTACCCCAAGTGTCACAGTCCTCCACGTGTGGTGCGATTCCCATAGGAAGGCAGATTGTCAAGATTCTGTGTTTCTCGATAGGGCTAGTATCCGGAAATACTGCCTCTATTTGAGTGATTTTCTGCGCTAACCAGAACGGAATTTGTTGCCGTTTTACGGGTGTTTTACCAAGACATGACTGTATGTTCTGTGGTGTAATTTTATTAGTGTTCCCCTGATGAGGGGTCAGCTGTGGTACATTAACAGCTGGTTGGACTGTTGCAGTCCGCATTAGGTATTTTAATTAATGTTTTTAGCTGTACTAACAGCTCTTCTTTTGACATTTTTTCAATGTCCGGATGTGGGGTGTAGCTGGCTAGAACCGGCCACGTTGCTCCTGGTCTACCTAGTGGACCGAGCCTGGTAATATGATCATTATGTTTTAGGGTGCCTTTAAACCAAAGTAAATGTTCTTGGTATTTTAGTGGGATTTCAGTCTCCTCGAAAGGAGCGTACTCATCCGGTGGTTTCTCTATTTTGTAATAGTGAAACTCCTTTGTTCTAGCGTTTGCCGCTGGAAAGTTTATCCATGAATAGAATACCTCTGTCTGCCGATATTCGTGTGCCTCTATCACGAAAATCACTGTACCACCTTGTGGTGTCAGTCCATTTTCTATAGGTTTTAAAGTTATAGATTTTCTTAAATGTGCCGGGATTATTATTGCACCCGGTTCAGTAGTCCAGTCGGGACCCTGCTGAGTCGCATCTGCTGCGGCATCAGTTCCGTTGTTTTCTACTGACATTTTATAAATGCAGGTTTTGCAGAGCAGGTCTCCAAGGAGACAAAGATTAGGTGCACAATATTTTGGAACACTGTATCCTTCAACGTTGAATAAACCAGAGCATTACATAGGAATCACTTCCTACTAAGGTCGGGCGGATTTTAACCTTTTACCCACTCCAGACGTCTATTGGAGTATTTACGGGAGAAAGGGATCTGTGTGAAAAATGCACGACTGAGTTACTCTAACGTCTTGCGTTAGTTTATCGCCTTACCAAACGTTTGGGCGCCATGTAGTGTAGTTCCTATTTTCCCAATAGGCCCTGCGCATTGGAATAACATAAACAGTAGTATTGACGTAGAAGTGCGGATCTTCCAGGCCTCTACTGACTGTGCTAAACTTAATTGGGTTTGTTACCAACTAGCTCAGAGGTCACTGGAAACTTTCTTGACTGAATAGGAAGTGATCAGCTTCCCTGGTACAGACAAGAAGGGATTCAGTTTTCCAACAACCGTGCAACATGACAACTTTGCTCCTCAGATAAGAGTCAATCTCTAGGGTCGTGTGAAACAATAGACAGTTATTTTACTCAGTCAGTGGTTGTGCAGTTTACTTTCACAATATGTAGAGAATAGAGAGACAGGCGTTTTCAATAAAGGGTAACATTTATTGAACAGTCTTTCTTCTCGTACAAGAGAAATGAATTGCCACAATTGCAAGACTTGTTATTATAAATAGTACGTACAGTAAGATGAGTATTGCGAAATAATACTGTAAAAGCATTAATATGGTTTCTTAGCCATACAATGGTTTAAAATGAATAAAACATATATACATTCATATATACATTAGGCTAAAATACTCAACTGGTGCTTCTAACTACGCCTACCCCAGTGTACCTGACCTAAGCCTAATACTTGGGAGGGGAGTAAGTAAGTAGCTTTAGTTAAGTTGGTTTTGCCAAGGTTTGCTTCAAGAATTCTCTCTAAGGGTTTAGTCAACACCATACCTCTGGAATAGAATGATGGAGGTCTGCTATCTCCTTCAGGGGGTCGATATCCCAGTCACCCTCAAGGGTAGCCTGGAAACGCCGGAGCTGGATTTCTCTGCAGGAGAAAAGACAGCGTCTCTCTCAGCGCGTCGAGGAGGAGGAAGAGGGGCAGCATCCGCGGGCAGCTTGCATCTGCTGGGCTCTTGCAGGGGGACGGCTGTTCAGCTCCTAAGTTCACCACACCATCGTTCGCTCATTAGCAGCGATAGCAGTAGCGATAGCAGCTATGGTATCATCAGCATAACAGCAGCAACTTCAGCAGCGAGACAGCCTTTTCTTAAGGCAACGTTGGTAATATTTATACCTGAAAGGTGCCTTGTTTGACGTAAGTTTTTGGACATAAGACTTCAATAAAGATGTCACTAGGAAGTGATCGTCTATCAGTGCTCATTAGAGTTCTATTACTAATCAAAACATAGCAAGCGGGGCTTTCCCAGGTTGCTGAGTTTTTATCTTGTTGAAGAACTCGGAGTGTTAATCTAGGAATCTTAGATAGTAACTTCTGCTATGTCATTGCACTAATTAGCTGCAAAGGAAGTGGCATAGGAAGCAATTCTGAAATGTGGCTCTGTTCGTGTGAGGCCAGAGACGAGTTTCTGAATATTGCATTTGATCGGTTATGCCAATATAGGGGTATAAGGGGATTATAGCCGTATAGGGGCATAAGGTCACAGTATCGATCAGGGTCCTTGATTAGAACGCTACAACCTTCTTAGATGGTACTTCTCCAACATATTTGATTTCACAATGTCTGTACTTTCCGGGTCAAACTCTGTTAGGTATTGATTTTTTGGGAAAGACTTCAGCACTCAATTTTGCATGCTTGGTAGGCGTAAACTTTCACAAACAATTCCCCTAGACTTTGAGAACAAACTGGCCTAGTTCACCCGGTCCTAGCACTCATGGATCTCATCTTTCTGTGGAGAAGTATTTTCAATAAGGGTGGGCAAAGTATGCATAGTGGGGCTACGCAAAGCTACGTGAAGTGGGCATGATGCTACACCCACTCACACGCTTCGCGTAGCCCCACTACTCGCCGCCCGCCTCCCTCCCGCCCTCTTCTACATCCATAATTTGAAGTAACAACTACAGTAAAAGTACATTAAAGGCACTTACTTATGTATTTAGAAGAGGACGGGAGGGAGGCCGGTGGTGGGCAACTTCGCTCCGTCCACAGAGTATGCATAGTGTTGCCTACTATGCCTACTTTGCAAATGCAAATAGGCAACACTACGTACACTCCATGGGCGGAGCGTAGTCTTGCACCCCTGGTTAATTTTCAAGCTAAAGCTATACAATGTATTGTCCATTTATGTTGGAGAATAATCTTCTCCAACCTCTCCTTCATCTCTGTCTTCTCTGATTTTGCAATATATGAAGTGATGTAATGAGCAACGGCAATGGAGTTGTCTCCAACAAGTGGTATATCCATGTTTGTATTCCACATTTTCAGAATGACTAGATTATAGTCATTAACGTAATTTGAAGTCTCTATTCTTCTCAGGTTGTATGTGTTTTTCAGTGATTTTCGTGTGAGTGCATGTGTGACTGCAGATGAAAATCTGTTTACATGTCCTTGTGAAATCATGGGTTATGAGAATCTAAAATGACATCTTCTATAAAATGTACCTTTGCATCTGTATTTTCGATGTCAATACTTCCCAAAACGTGTTGTCTCAAACCCTTTTCACCACCGTCTTTTGTGATGGCGCATGTCACGTACTATTCTATGAAAGACACAAGAAACTTATCACTGTCTGTTTCAAATTTTGGTGCATCTTTTATTCATAACAGCATGTGAATATAAGGAGCACCTCTTGCTAGTTACTCTTTTTGCCAAAAGAAATCATTTACTTCGCAAAGACGAGGATTTCTTTTGTTGCAGATGAAAGATATCATAGCTTGAAATCGTTTGTTAAGATATCTTCAAACGTAAGCAGGATCCAAAGAGCAATGTTCTCCAGATTTCTTCACTTTCATATCTTTTATTTTAGAGTTCACCTCACTCAAATATTCAAGCAGGTCATCCCAGGCATACTCAGCGCAACTGAGTGACAGAAACCAAGTAGGTGCACCTAGATTTCTCAACATACATTTCAGTTCTTCATGACATTGATACCAATACTCTTTGATGCCACTTTAGCATGCCTAAAAAATGTATTAAGCTGTGTTCCAAGTTTTCATCTCTTCCATGAACTTTGTCAATACATTCCTTTGCAGAGAGAATTTGAAGATTAACTCCTATCTTCAGTATCTGGTTAAAAGCATATGAAAGTCCAGACAAGCCACTCACAAAAAGAAGATAAAACATATAAGAAATACACTGCCAAAATTTTGGATCCTCTGAGTTGGATCTTTGTTGAGCGGTATTCAGCTGCTGGTATCGGTACAGGGTCACCTCTTTTAGTAGGAAACAATTGTGGAAAATATCAAGCACAGCCATCTGGAGCTCCTTTTGCTTGCTTCATTTGAAAGAGATCAATGGCATCACCAATTACTTCTTTAGAATGTAGATAATGGCTGCAGGAGTTTTCATAAATCTCTTCTGATCTCGACCAATCCACTTTTTCAATCTGTCAACTTGATGGCAATGTTTCATCCTCCAAAAATGTCACATGTCGAACAACATCAACATTTTTATAATACATATTATTTTTTACCAGGGATAATGTGGCTTTTTGACTTCACTATCATCCACAATTTCTTTTTATTCTAGGTAAGCACACTATTTACTAGAATGATAAGCGGTTCATGAACCTCTCTGTGTACACCAACAGTTTCAATATTCTGTTTAAAATCTAAAGGTAAGTACACATCTCTACCTTTAAGGCCTTTCTGAAGGTCAGTTGGTGGCAGCTTCTATGTCTTTGGCTCATTACGAACTATAACCTGAAATAGGTGAACACATTGTATCAGAATTGATTCCTAAACATTTAAATCACCTAATTCTTGTGGAATAGATTCTAAATCTAACTTGTTATGTACTGCTCTAGCTAGTATTTTGTTTTCCGCGAAGTTATCATAGCTGTATTTACATATAATTTGCCATGTGGACAACTCAAACTGTTACTCTACAAATAACTAACCAGCAAATTCTTGCCACTTATCTCTGTTCTCCTGTTTTGTTTTTGAGAATACAACTACATTGCGAGTTTGGAAAATTAAGTGACTGTGTCGACAACATATACAAACACATGGTGATTTCTCTGAATAAACTGTGTTAAATGTCCTAATTTCTTCTGTGAAGTTATCAACACTATTATCTGTGTCATTTTCCACTACACCTCCACATACCAACTCCTCATTTTCCTTAGACTCTTCTGCAGGACCAACGAACCAAAACTGAAATCTTCACAAATGTTTTCTACCTAAGCTACTGTACAATGTAAAAGAGTTCTTTTAATTTCACCTAAACATAGAGCAGACGTTTTAACATGGGGAAGCATCCTATGCAGGGTGCAACCTGATTAAAGAGCCACGGGGTATTCGGTAGGAATTTCAAAGATACTATAGCAAACTTTATCAGGAGGAATCAGACCTGCCATCTGAAGATGTCAGGGGGTATCTGAATAACATTCAAATTGAGCAGTTCGCCACCAGTAACATTGAAGATCTGGAGGTGAATCTGACAGAAAGGAAATAAATAATGCCCTAAAGAATCTCCTATCGGGAAAAGCAGAGGGACCTGACCAGATACCCCTGGAATTTTATAAAACTTTCTATCACATATTAAAACAAGATATGGTAAGGGCATTGAGCAGACCCATGGAGGAAGCTCTATACCCTAGTCCTGGACCCAGGCAGGGTAAGAGTTTTTTGGGAAGAAAGGGAAAACTCCACAGAAACCTGGCTCATATAGACCCATCACCCTCATGAACAGTGACTCCAAGATCGTGTCGAAGGTCTTGGCCTCTAGATTAAGCTCAATCATTAGCAGAGTGATTCATCCACAACAGCATGGTACCTGGCAGAGGAACTACCGAGCATATCGGCAAGCCGAGAACATTATTCGATGCCGCAGCAGTCTCAGGAGACCCTATGGCATTGATACTTTTAGATGCTGAAAAAGCGTTTGATAGGATCTCCTGGGGTTACCTGTGGTGTACTCTCGAGAGGTATGGGATAGAAAAAGGGTACATCAAAGAAATTAGGAGTTTATATAAGAATCCAGTGGCCCGTGTCAGATTTAATGGATGATATACGGAGACTATTCAGATCTCAGAGGGTACCAGGCAAGGGTGTCCCTGGTCCCCGCTACTCTTCGCCCTATACACAGATCCATTGATCCGAAGAATTGAAGGGAATGAAACAATTAAACCAATGATATTTCGGGAGTTGGAAACCAAAATTCTTGCATATGAACTAGCTGTAGTCACGCCTGATCCTCAGGCTGCAACAATAGCAATTGGTGAAGAAGCTGCAGTATTTGGGGCGATTTCTGGGTTTAAACTCAACCAGCAGAAAACACAAGTAGTAGTTAACAGTTTGGTTAGCTGGGAAGATACAAGGGTCACAAATATGGTTACTTACCTAGGAATTAAAATTACATTGGATCTTGAGCAAATTGTTGAGGTTAAAATCACTCAGGTAATAAGGAAGTTGGAAACAACTTTGAGAGGTAGCACAATATTCACCTTTCGATTAAAGGCAGGTGTAACATAATAAAGATGTTATTTCTGCTCAAAGTATTATACTTGCCTAGGGCCAGCCACCTTGAGTTTGCGGGCTGTTGGTTTAAAGAGATGGAAAACTTGCTCAATAGGTTTATCTGGTCAAAATGCAAGACAAGAACGGCGTCAAACTATATGAAATTAGCAGGGGAGAAAGGAGGACGTTGGTTCCTGATTTAAGATTGTGTACTACAGGGCGGCTACTCTACAATATATGAGGGTGCTGTTGGGTGGACAAAGCTAAGAGCAGAGAAACTCACATGGGACGGAAGATATATATGAGCTACTGATGGGCTGTTTTTTTTAATTATAATGAGCAGAGCTATTATAAAAGGTCGGATTTAAGACTCTTCAGGCTGTAGTGTAGTTCCTATATTCCCAAAAGGCTCTGCGCATTGGAATGATATAAACAGCAGTGTAGACGTAGGACTGAGGTCATCTAGGTCTCTACTGACTATATTAGACTTAATTAGTTTTGCCAGCTAGCTCAGAGGTCACTAGAACATTTCTTGAATGGAAACAAAGATTAGGTGCACAATGTTTTGGAACACTGTATCCTTCAACATTGACTAAACCAAAAAGTAATACATAGGAATCTCTTCCTACTAAGTTCCGGCGGATATTAACCTTTCACCCACTCCAGACGTCTTTTGGAGTTTTTACGGGAAAAGCGTTCTGTGTGAAAAAGCACGACTGAGTTACTCTAGTGCAGGGGTCTCCAAACTGGTCCAGGAGGGCCGGATCCATACTAGATTTTTTAAATTACTACATGTATCTCAATGGGGATATCCCAAAAATCTGGAATGGATCCGGCCCTCCAGGACCGGTGTGGAGACCCCTGCTCTAGTGTCTTGCGTTAGATTATCGCCTTACCAAACGTTGGGCGCCCTGTAGTGTAGTTCCTATATTCCCAATAGGCTCTGCACATTGGAATATTATAAACAGCAGTGTAGACGTAGGACTGAGGTCGACTAGGTCTCTACTGACTATATTAGACTTAATTAGTTTTGCCAGCTAGCTCAGAGGTCACTAGAACATTTCTTGAATGTTCAGGAAATAGTTAACTCTCCGGATTTAGACAAGAAGGGATTAGCTTCTGACAACCATACAAACATGACAACTTTGCTCCCTCAGAAAAGAGTGTATCTCTAGAGTCATGTGAAAACAATAGGCAGCTATTTCATTCAGTCAACTGTGCATACTTAGTTTCACCAGAGTGCAGAGAAATAGAGAGACAGGCGTTTTCAATAAAAGGTGGTATTTATTGAGCAGTCTTCTTTCTCATGCAAGAGAAATGAATTGCCACAATTGCAATACTTATCATAAAGTAAAGTGCATACAGTAAAAGTCTTATTATGAAATAGTACTGTAAAAGCATTGATATGGTTTCTTAGCCATATGATACTTTAAAATAGACAAAATATATACATACATAAAAACATTGACTAACGTACTTAACTGGTGCTTCTAACTACGCCTACCCCGTTGTACCTGACCTAAGCCTAATACTTGGGAAGGAGTAAGTAAGTAGCAGTTTAAGTTAAGTTGGTTAAGCTTGTTTTTGCCAAGAATCTGAATCAAGAATTCTCTGAAGGGTTTAGTCAGCTCTGTACCTTGGTAATAGAATGTGGGAGGTCTGGTATCTCTTACTTCAGGACTCTATCTCCCAGCAACCCGCAAGGGTGGCTGGAAACACCGGAGCTGGATTTTCTCGGCTGGAGAAAAAGACAGCGTCTCTCTCAGTGCGTGAAACAGGAGGGGCGGCTTCCATGGGCTCTCGCATCAGCAGAGCTCTCCGGCAAGTAGATAGCCGCTCTGTTCCAAACCACTGTGTGTTTGCTTAAGGCAACTGTTGATATATTTATGCCTGAAAGGTGCCGGGTTTGACGTAAGGTTGGACATAAGTCGTCACTAAGAACTAACAGTTCTTTCTGGGCTCCAGGAGTTCTTGTTCAAATCAAAACAAAAGCAGAGTTTTTCCCGGGCTGCTCGAGGCTTGGTTTGTTTAAAGAACGCGTTGTGCTTTCTAGGAGTAGATGGGAGTAGCCGTGCTGTGCTTTGGACTGCATGGGCTATTACTGAATATGGATATGATTCTTATGCCTTTATAAGGATATTATTAATTATAACCACATAAGGGCATGAATCAGGAATATCGAATTAGGGTCCTAGATAGAAACACAACACCCACTCCACGGATTAATTTCCATCATTACTAAAAAACTAAGCAATAGTAAACATATTACGATGCATGTGTGTTTTCCAACCCACCCCAAAATACATATTTCGCATTTGAAATGGTATATGGTAAATACACGAAAATGAGTGTTGGTACTGTACGCTTTTCAAGCAGTGTCATCATTCAGTTAAATGCATATATATATCAGCTGAATGAATTGCGAAAATTACAAATGAAATGGCTCTGAATATAGAAACGAAGGTCGAGACTGAGGTTCTTTAAATTTGACTCCATTTTACATTCAAACTCCATTTTGTGTTTCCTTTACACAGGCTGCATGATTCACGAAGTGTCTTTGCCCTTTTGGACTGCAATGTGTTGAAAACCCCCTCTGTCCTTGTCTTGAAACTCATCTCAGACACCAGCTGGCCTAAACTAATTTTTGTCTGGACCACCTAATCCCTGTATCAACTATCTGTTAGCCTTTAGTATTCTTTTCGTGCTGTATCTGATCTTTTGGCCTTTGCTATTCTCTCCCTGTGTTTTCCTATTCCACAAGCCTTCCCTTTGAAGCACGCAAACATGTTCTGCCATTATTGATTGACCTATAGCTGCTGTCATTGATTGACTTATGGGATCGGGCAAAGACACGACTCAAGGGGGATGTTCTTACATGATGCCTTGTTTTGAATGTTTTCTTATTGGCTAATATTTGGCAGATCTTGCATGTCCAAGTTAGGCATTTTGCATGCTTGCAAAAGCTAGGACTGCCCCTTTCTTTTATGCTGAGTTTTGTAACCCTAAGCATATATAAGGCCTCTGTTTTCTGTATTCCTCAGACTGCCTCATTCAGTTGCTAAGGCTTCTGGGTGACGAAGCTTCACCTATTTAAGTTTAATAAAGATGTATTTTCATATTTCAGCTTCTGTGCCAAGTTCTTTGTTCTATTAGTGAGACCCCTGAGAATGAAGACTTTGAGTTTCTTCAAGACCATTCCATCACATATTTATACAAAATGCTGTATTTGTGCTAGAGGCTGAGGTAAAATATTGTCTCTAGTATCCTAAAAATAGAAGCTCTGTTCTCTAAGAATAGTTCTACTTTAAGCAGAGTACCATGTGCCCAAAAAAAAAGGTAAATATTTTGGAAAATGAAAAAAGAAAATCGCTTTCAGGGGGTAAAATAGTTCCAAATATTTTCGGTAGCTTTGTTTATCAAAACTGAAGGCC
Source organism: Lissotriton vulgaris (assembly GCF_964263255.1). NCBI lineage: Eukaryota > Metazoa > Chordata > Amphibia > Caudata > Salamandridae > Lissotriton > Lissotriton vulgaris. The sequence goes on along the minus strand of NW_028241861.1, from coordinate 56,211 downwards.
AAATTCAGAATTCAGGGAACGCTGTGTGCTCATTGTTTTTTAAGAGTTATTCTCGTTGACTGGAGAGAACATCATATCAGACAGACTCGCAAAAAATTGGCCTACAACATCAGGTGAAAGTTCGACCAAGTTTGAAAATACTGCAACTGTGCAATTCTGTGCGTGATTGCTATCATCGATGTTTGGATCAGCAATGCTCACAGAAGGTTGTACGTGTTTGGTGCTGCTTTCCTCTCGTACTTCACCGCCACCTACTCATAGTGGTGAAGTCTCAACGAATGACGTCATCAGAATAGGTAGCCGCTGGGGACAACACGATGCATGAGTCGTTACAGGACCTAGCAAAGTATCGATATCCATTGGTACTGCTGATGGTAGTGTAAGACAGACGTCCAACACGCATTCTTCTCCGCATAGCAGACATCGAAGCACAGGTAAGATGCAATCTTGCCAGATTGGTCTGAATGAAAGAAACCAGGTTGTACTCCGATCTCTTAGCCGGTCCATTCCGAGGACCTTAGTGATACGGTCTCGGTATCGTACTGCTAGGATCGTTTCTTCCATCGTTGCTGGAATCTTGTCTGTGGATTGGCTTGCCATATCGGAGCAGAAGGAACAAAATTAAAATTCCTGCCACAAGTCCCAAGATTAAGGGTAGGCCGCCAAAGACAGAATGGACAAAATTCGGGAAGATGCGCAGAACTGTTTCAAAGGGTGCTAACAGTCCAGAAAAAACTATCTGAAATACATGTGCGATGCCACTGGTATCAGGCACAGTTGTCTGTAAAAGAATAGACTTCATTATGCTTAAAGTATCAATTCGAATAGAAGAGATATTCAAGGAAGACCATAACGCAGCCCCCATATCTGGATTGCTGTGTGGATACAATACTTGCATACAGCAAACGACCCTGGAAGTTACGGTCATGAGATAGGCTTTCCCTGGCACCATTCCACGCAGCTGTGGTCACTTATTAAAACGTAACTGCCATTAGAAAGTTGTCTAAAAAATGGCTCTATCTGTTTTGCAGGCGTGCCATGCAGGTGACATGAAAGATTATTTGAAGACCCTTCGCAGGCTCCATGCAAGTTAATACCTTGACACAGAAGTGTACTGCTTAGTGATTTTTTACAATTGTTACCACTAAGGAATACCTCCTTTTTCCCTTCACTATAACATCTGTGTGTATAAGGTAAACCCCAGGTTGATGATGTATTCTTTGCCCAACCTTTTATACTGGCCCGCAGGTGTATGCTCTTGGCAGTATTTAAACTGGAAAGTTGTTATCGGAATTGAAATTGTTCCGTGTATTATCAATTCAATGACCGGTCTCCAGGGTCGGATTGGGATCACAATTCGGCCCGGGCACTGAAGAAAAAAGTGGCCCACATTCAAGAGGCGTGGCCCATATTTAAGGGGCGTGGCCAACATTCAAAGGGCGTGCCCTTTCATGAAACACCATTTGCACAGACAAGGAATGAAAGTGGGAGGATAGTGGATACTGTTCTTGCACACGACACAGGGCCAAGGTGACAATGGCCTACATGCTGAGCAACTAAAAAAAATAGCAAGGCCCCTTTTTGTCACAAAATTATTCCAGCCCTCCAGCACAGGAGCACCTGAAAAGCAGCAAAGCCCCTGCTATTACTAACCTACTCAGCCCCCCCCCAGACCTTCAGCTCAGGAGCACATGAACAGAGGTAAGGCCCCTGCAATTAGTAAATTAATCAACCCTCCAGGCCTTGGGAAAATGTCCTGGCAGGGGAGCACAAAACACAGCTTTCTGGGTCATCCAAGGTAGCCAGGTAGCCAGGGGGGAGGCTGAGGTGAAGCTGGTGCATGGGAAGTGCCTTCCCAGTGTGTTCTGGCAGTTTGAGTGTTTACCATTTACTGTAGTATTACCCTTGTACCTGTGTATGGTACCTTTTTGTAACTTGCACAAGTCACTTTTCTCTTCTAACACACTGTTTGCTCCTCTCACTTTTGTTTGCTTTAAATACTTGCACAAGTGCCACCATTGCCTACGTAACGTTTGTTCTTGTGCTGGAGTGTCTGCCATTAATTGCAGTATTATACCTCTACTTGTATTTTGTACGCTTTTGTAACCTGCACACATGTCACTTTTTCCTCCTGTAATGTATCATTTGCTCCTCTTGTATTTTGGTTGCTCACTATTGTCACTTTTGATTCATGTAACTTAACGTTTGCTTTTGTAATTTGTCCACTTATAATTTTCTCCTCATGTATTATTGCTGTTCCTAGTGTGAAGCGCTCTGACACCTTCGGTAAAGTCCGCGCTATATAAAATCGCATAAATAAATAAAACAAAAAAATTCCAAACATCACCAGGCCCCCACAGCAAGACCCATTCTTCCTCGCCCACTATGCCCTGAATGTGAAGGGCTGTGGGCGAGGTGTTAAGACTAACACCGTTTCTGGCCTGCATGGGCGCCAGGGGGCCGAGTTGCAAATGGCTCAAAGGCCTGAAACACCTGGCCCCCAGGGAGGCCGATTATTGCAATCACCCCTCCCCAGCCCAGCCTCAGCTTGATTGCTTGGCAGGGCAGTGGTGAAGGAGAGCCCACAGCTGACAATAGCTGTCTGGCCGCACAGCGAGGCTGCTTTCATTTTCTGTGTCTCTGTCTCCGTGCACTCTGTGGGCCATTTTTTTTTCTCCCCTTTCCTAGTCCACTCTCTGTGGACTGGGACAGGGGAGAAAAAAAACGGCCCACAGAGGGCACAGAGGCACCGGCCCTTCGGCCCATTCCCGAATGCCCGCCTTGCCAATCCGCCCCTGCCGGTCTCTCTGACATTGTCAATGGTAATCTCTCAAGTTTTTCAATGCTCAGAATCGTATAGTCTGCTCCTTTTTGTGCCAAACTGATTTGTTTATCAGTAAGGTTAAAGATACTGAATAATGATGTTGTGTTGATTAAATGCCATGGTACGTAGCCTGAACGCAGATTTTGCAACGTACAATCAAGCTGTTCAATAGAACGTAATTGGGACTGACCATGTTGTAACATTAGTAAGTCCTGCTCTATTATATCAATAGCAGATGATACAATGCTGTCCAGTGAATATATTCTGGAGGACAGAGTTGTTAACCCATTGTCCACTACAGAAAGTGATTTTTCCAAATTTATACGATCAATTTCTCGTATTTTTTTTGCTGTTTCAATTTGCATTACTTTCCAAGCTTCGTTGTACACAGCGTATATACTGGCAGCTATGAAACGTTTTTGATGCTGTTTGCATGGTCCCAGTATGAAATCACGCAAGTCAGCACCGTCTTTAAGTAAAGTCAAGTGTTGCTTAATTTCAGCCAGTGTGGATTTCTGTAGCCACTCAAGGCATAGTTTCCCTACACTGTATGTTGTAACTATCCCTGGATGTTGTCTCTAGGGAGTATCTTGGGTCTGGCCTGGTCATTTTAAAACCCCTGTTTTTTGTTCAGGAATCTATCTTGACAGTCATTTGTGTCTGTTGGCCAGATCAACCACTTTTTCCAATCAGTGTTCTGTTTTGGTGTAAAATATGGGATACGTCTATCTCCACATCTGTAGTGCTATTACTATCAGTTATGGGCTTCAGAATAGACCGTGTTTTAAAGTCTTTTATCTTAGCTAGGCCAAGACAAGTAGTTTGTTGAATTGTGTCATTCAAGAATATCATTTGTTCTGGGATCATACAGGCCCTAAATAATGCTTCTAGGCCTTGTACTTGCCAATCTTTGGTACCCCAGATCGTTTTTGTTTCAATGTTGTTTTTCCAAAATTCGAAACTAAATGTAGACATTTTGTCATAAAATCTTTCAGAATAAATCAATTTAGTATTTGTCAACATTGTTTTCATTCCTGTCCTAATTAACATTTAAAAAAAAAAACATTTATGGATCACTGTTGTTAAACTCTGAGAAGTACTGGAATTTCTCATAAAATGTGTTCGAGCTGCCTTTTGGCGGAGTTGGACAGTGTTCCCATTGATTATAAGATAAAACTTTTCTAGGCTGAGCAGTTTTATGCAAATTGTGATCACCAAAATGATAATAACAGTATACCTCTTCATAATTCGATAACGCCTTAAAGTAATCATGTTCTGTAAATTTGGCTGACATTACTAAATCTTCACATCATATTATTAATGTTTTCAAAGTCCCAATCATCAGAGAAGGTACTTGGTGTCACAAAGTCACTTAATGAAACCTTGAACTGGTGTGGATATTTCAAGAGCTCAACCGGGCCAAAAATGTCATAATCAGTTCTGTCCCATGCTACCCCACCGGGTATTGGATTGGCTGAGATGTTTCCTGATGACAGTTCTCTTTTCACATTGTGGAAGGATGTATGAGGCTTTAGGACCAAGTTGATGTTCTGACTTGCTGTGTCCATTGTACTATATTTTCCATCAATGAATTTTACCAAACATAGAACCATGATGAGCCAAAGTAGGAGAGTAAGTACACCTAACACAATCCAAAATTCAATCCATGGTGAAATCAGATATGTTTCTTTTAGTTGGTGAAAAAGTTCAATTACTTTGTCTTTGAAAGTTTTTGTTGCAGGCGTTTCTTCATGCTCGCTTGGCTCTTCAGAAAAGTCATTGAAATTGATGAAGTAGCCAGATGCAGTTCTGTCAATTGTTGGAATTATTTCCGGATTTTCATTTGCTTTTGCATTTTTTTTTGTTTCATTAGCATAGTCAGAGTCTACATCATTGTAGACTGCTGTTTCTGGACGAACTGTTGCAATTTGGGTTTCAAGAGGCACAAGTTCCATGGCATTATTGCATAGTTCTTTTTTATTCACTGCAGGTTTATCAAATGTAATTAGTCTCTCAGTTTGAGCCTCTTGGATTGTAGCAAATGTCGGTATTCTGCTATTTCTTGGGAGTCCACTGGGTCTACTACTTATTATTGGCCACATGATTGTGGTTTTACCAGGTCGATGGATACAACTCTGTTCTCCTTTTTACCAGCAAGGGGCGGTAGTACAACTGATCTTGTGCCGCTGACAGCTAAGACAGGTACTGCTTTTCTATAAGATGGTCCAAATTCCTTCTTCACCGTGATCTTCTCTCTGACCAGATTCCCAATCTTTGGAATCCAGACAGGTCTTGCTGGGACAGGTGGTTTTTCTTCAGTGGCTGTCGGCTGTTGTTTCAACTTCACGTTACACAGGCTTTTTCTTGTTTCATTTAAATCCTGTAAAACAGCCAAACGGTCTTTGATATCAAAGGATTTTTTCTACCACTGAAGTGTGACAATCAAGATCCTGAATGTGCATTCTAGTACCGAAAAATAGTTCGTATGGAGTGAGACCTTTTAAAGAATTTCTTGGCAGATTATTAAGACTACGTTGGACACTTGTTAAATGTTTGACCCACCCATCACCCGAACCTAATACCCTCGCCGTTATAGATTGCTTTATGTCACATTTTTTTCTTTCCACTACCGCATTTCCCTCAGGATGGAAGGGAGAAGAGTACCTCAATGTGATGCCCATGCTGTTCATGGCCTCTTTGTAAGCTCAAGAGCTAAACGCAGGACCCTGATCAGAATGTAGCATGCCAATTGCGTATGTGCCTATAAAGACTCGCAAATCTTTTTATAACAGTTCTGGCATCAGTCGAGTGCTGATGGTCGACATGTTTAAGTTAATTTGTCTTAACAATTATGGGGACGCATATCTCCCATTGGATTTCTGCGTTATAGATAGCCTGATGCTTTCTAATAAAGGTGTCCTGGCAATTGTCTGGTCCGGTTCACAACTGCGATCTCTGTTGCAGTCTGGACAATCCATTGCAAATTTGTAAATTTGCACGCTCATTCCCGGCCACCAGTACTCTGATTGTAATTCTATTAGAGATTTCAAGATCTGTTGGGGCCTCGGACCCAGTCCCATGTGTGCACTTTCAATCAAGAAAACTCTCCGGTTCATGTTTGGAATTACTTTATCCCCCCCCTCCAGGGATTTGAGCAAAAGGAACGGAGTTTGCATCAATTATGTATGTATTACTGTGTGGATAGTTGAGAGGTAATGCTGCATAATCGCCTTTTAATGTGGCTTTTACTGCCAGCATGGTTTCCCCATCTATGTGTTTTTCTGAATGCTTTTTAGTGGCTACGGAAGCCGGTTGAACCGCTTCCGCTGTGGCTCTGTTAGCCAATGAATTCCATGCAACGTGAACGCCATCAGGTCGATGACTCAGTGCGTGTATCATGTGAGTCTTCCGTAGTTCTTTCTTTAAAAGAACTACTTGTTCCAAAAGCGTTTTATGCTTTATTGTTGCACCAGTGTCATCTTTGTAACCGTTTTTAACCCAGTTCTACAAGTCATTATTGTAAGACTTGACGCAGAAATGCGAATCGCACACTATTAGTGTCGGGAATTCACGATCGGTATTTTCAAGCGCCATCTTTAAAGATCTTATTTCAGCTCGCTGAGCTGAACAGTTTCTGAGTGATTCAGTTTTGGTGATTTTTGGTCTGAATTTACCAAAGCGCACGCAGTGTTGTAGGATTTTTCCTCTACATCATAGTGTTGTGCAAATCTGTCCATGTAGATTACACATGTGTACTGTTCGAGAGGCAGAATTTCGATTGGCAGAGGATATTCTTGTTCGTATTCTAGATCATCTAGTTTTTTCAGTTTCGGGTCAAAATAGTAGTTCACGTCTTCTGTAGCAAGAGAATTTTCCCCATTGTATCCATTTTGGATCTAATGCCACTGTATTCAGATTGCGTGGACTTGTTAATGCCTCAAGGACTGATTCTGCTGTATGAACAGTTATTCTCTTGCCTTGGGCTAGGGCTCTTTCTTTTGCTACAGCAGTTTGAACCGCAGTCAGAATTTTTTCTGTAGAACTGAGTTTCATTTCAGCTTGAGTGTACAAATGTGATTTGTAAGCTATTAGTACCGTTTCTCCCTCATTAGAAGTCAGGTATGTGAATCCGCATCTTCCTGGGATGACTTGGATTACAAGATTGCGTATGTTTTCGCGAGTTTGTAATTTTGTTTTAGCTAACATGTCTGTTTGCAATGATCTCAAAATCTCTGTGTGTTTCTGAGTCCAATTGATTGGTTTAAAATCTGGTTTTATTCATAGAGAGGTTTAACCCTCTCTGTATAATTTAGAATGTATGTTCTTCCGAAATTCAGGAAACCTAGTATTGATTGTAAATTCTTCAGCGTTTTTGGTGCTTGGAGTACAGCACATTTCTCTAAGAAATTGTCAGCTAGGCTCTTGCCTTCACTTGATAATTCATATCCTAAAAACAGGACAGTTAGATGGGCAATTCGTGACTTTTTAAAGTTGAATTTGTAACCCTCTGATGCGAATCCAAGTATTATGGTGTTCACTCTTTTTAAGTGAGTCTCCAGGTCATCATCTGTGAGATAGATGTCATCGACATAGGATATTGCCTCATCATCATATATTTGTAGTAACTCTGTTACCCTTGCTGAGAATAATCCTGGGCTATTCTTGAATCCCTGTGGGAGTCGACAGAAGTGTTTTTGTGACCCCATTATTGAGAAAGCGGTCAAATACCTGCTTTCAGGTGCAATGATTTGACAAAAGAATCCATTAGAGATGTTTAATGTCGTTTTATATTTTTTGCGCACAATGTTACTCATTAGTGCTGCACTATGTGAGTTTTGTACTGCAAATGTTTTACAACAGGAGTTTAGGTGTCTGTAGTCCAAAACTAGACAATATGAATCATCTGGCTTGGAGACAGGAAACAAAGGATTGTTCATTTGTGAGGTGCATGTTTCAAACACCCCTTGATATTCAAGTTGATCTAAGATCTCCCTGACTTGCTTTTTAGCTTCTTGTTTAACTGGGTACTGCCTTTGTGCAGTGGGCTGATTTTTTAACTGGTTTTTGTGGTGAGGCGAATCCTCATCCTATCCTACATGATTTTTATATAATGCGGGAGCTTGGGCCACTGCCCATTTTCTTGCGAATGTGTATTTTTTATGAATTGGAATATGATTTGAGAAGACAGGCATAATAATTTCTTCGCCATGAGTGTACTCCCTGACAAACTCTGGTGGCCAGTCTTTTTCAACTAACAGGATGTCATAGCCTTTAGATAGATTCTCCCAAAAGAGACCTTTTATTTTCCTAGTTTTATCTCCCTCTATACGTAATGTTATTTCATATAGTTTATGGGGCACGCTAACTTGCGTGTCTGCAGTTTCCACTTGAATGTATTCATTCGTGTCCACTGTCTCCAGAAGATTCATCAAGATCTTGCGAGCTATGGTCACTTCTGCTGCGCTGTCTAGCATTGTCTGGGCCCACGCTCCATTCTCAGTATCCTCGGCATGTTTAATTTTAATACTAGCTATCTTCTTTCTTGGATATTGTAATTTTTTACTTTGATGAGCAGGTTCCTTGTCTTTGGACTTGACGTGCTCTTCTCTGTGTTCTGACCATCCTCTACTTTCCGATTTCTGTGAGGAAGTCTGAAAAGATCGAGACGAACGTGTATCAACATCTTGATATCTATCAGGTTTTTTAAAATTATCCCTATTTCTAAGGTTGTATCTTTTCTCAGAGGGCTCCCTTTGGGGAGACTTGTTTCCTCGGTCTGGATAATTTTCTCGCGTTGAGAAGACCTTCCTCTGGACTGGAATCGTTTTTCCCTGGGAGTGGACTGTTTATTACATCCCAACTCCTTTTTGGAGTATTCAGATTATTTTTATTCAAGGTTTTTTCAGGTTTTTCACTTAGTTGTGGTTTTACAGGTTTCCCACCCAAACTATTTCTTCCTAGTTCTTCATAGGATTTTTCTATGATTCTGGCAAGTTCAAATGGTTGGTCTTCTATATCAGTTTCTTTCAATTTCTGCCGGATCGCCACAGATGCTGCTTCTCTTTTTATGTTGGCTAAAAGTATAGCCGAGACCTGCTTGAAGTCTTTCAGTAATTTCATACCCAGAGTTAAAGCAGGTTCTGGACCGTATTCATTTTGAATCTGTCTTAGTACATCTGGTATAACCGCCATAGACGGAACACCATGTGTTTTTGTTTAGATGGAAGCAAAGACCATGCCCCAAGTGTCACAGTCTTCCACATGTGGTGCGATCCCCTTTGGAAGACAGATAGTCAGAATGCTGTGTTTCTCAGTATGAGTAGTATCTGGAAATACTGCCTCTATATGAGTAATTTTTTGTGCTAACCAGAATGGAATTTGCTCCCGTTTTGCGGGTACTTTACCAAGACATGATTGTATGTTCTGTGGTGTAATTTTGTTTGTGTCCCCCTGATGAGGGGTCAGCTGTGGAATATTAATTGTGGGTTGGACTGTTGAAGTCCGCATGACATATTGGACCAATTGTCTATGTATTTTAATTAATAGTTTTAGATGAGCTAAAGGTTCCCGGTCTGACATTTTATCAATGTCTGGATGTGGTGTGTAGCTGGCTAGAACCGGCTACGTTGCTCCTGGTCTACCTAGTGGACCGTGCCTGGTGATGTGATTTTCATGTTTTAGGGCGCCATTAAACCAGAGCAGGTGCTCTTGGTAATTTAGTGGGATTTCATCGTCCTCGAAAGGAGTGTATATATCCGGAGGTTCCTCTATTTTGTAATAGTGGAATTCTTTTGTTACAGCGTTTGCTGCTGGAAAGTGTATCCGTGAATAGAATACCTCTATCTGCCGATATTCATGGGCCTCTACCACGAATATGACTGTACCACCACGTGATGTCAGTCCATTTGCTATACGTTTAAGACTTATAGTTCTCCTTACGTTGACCGGAATGAGTATAGCGCTCGGGTCATTTTCTTGGATGGTTGCGTCATCCGCTATGAGTTGAGCTGCTATTCTAGCTTGCTCCCGTTCGTCTTCACTTTCTGCCATTTTACTGACAGAAAGTTTTGTTGCAGATCAAGTTTCAAGGAAACAAAGATTAGGTGCACAATGTTTTGGAACACTGTATCCTTCAACATTGACTAAACCAAAAAGTAATACATAGGAATCTCTTCCTACTAAGTTCCGGCGGATATTAACCTTTCACCCACTCCAGACGTCTTTCGGAGTTTTTACGGGAAAAGCGTTCTGTGTGAAAAAGCACGACTGAGTTACTCTAGTGCAGGGGTCTCCAAACTGGTCCAGGAGGGCCGGATCCATACTAGATTTTTTAAATTACTACATGTATCTCAATGGGGATATCCCAAAAATCTGGAATGGATCCGGCCCTCCAGGACCGGTGTGGAGACCCCTGCTCTAGTGTCTTGCGTTAGATTATCGCCTTACCAAACGTTGGGCGCCCTGTAGTGTAGTTCCTATCTTCCCAATAGGCTCTGCACATTGGAATATTATAAACAGCAGTGTAGACGTAGGACTGAGGTCGACTAGGTCTCTACTGACTATATTAGACTTAATTAGTTTTGCCAGCTAGCTCAGAGGTCACTAGAAACTTTCTTGAATGTTCAGGAAAGAGTTAACTCTCCGGATTTAGACAAGAAGGGATCAGCTTCTGACAACCATACAAACATGACAACTTTTCTCCCTCAGAAAAGAGTGTATCTCTAGAGTCGTGTAGAGACAACCATACAAACATGACAACTTTTCTCCCTCAGAAAAGAGTGTATCTCTAGAGTCGTGTGAAAACAATAGGCAGCTATTTCACTCAGTCAACCGTGCATACTTAGTTTCACCAGAGTGCAGAGAAATAGAGAGAAGGGCGTTTTCAATAAAAGGTGGTATTTATTGAGCAGTCTTCTTTCTCATGCAATAGAAAAGAATCGCCACAATTGCAATACTTATCATAAAGTAAAGTGCGTACAGTAAAAGTAGTATTATGAAATAATACTGTAAAAGCATTGATATGGTTTCTTAACCATATGACACTTTAAAATAGATAAAATATATACATACATAAAAATATTGACTAACGTACTCAACTGGTGCTTCTAACTACGCCTACCCCGGTGTACCTGACCTAAGCCTAAAACTTGGGAAGGAGTAAGTAAGTAGCAGTTTAAGTTAAGTTGGTTAAGCTTGTTTTTGCCAAGAATCTGAATCAAGAATTCTCTGAAGAGTATAGTCAGCTCCGTACCTTGGTAATAGAATTTGGGAGGTCTGGTATCTCTTTCTTCAGGACTCAAGGGTGGCTGGAATCACCGGAGCTGGATTTTCTCGGCTGGAGAAAAAGACAGCGTCTCTATCAGTGCGTCAAACGGGAGGGGCGGCCTCCGTGGGCTCTCGCATCAGCTGGACTCTTGGGCAAGTAGATAGCCACTCTGCTCCAAACCACCGTGTGTTTGCTTAAGGCAACTGTTGGTATATTTATACCTGAAAGGTGCCGGGTTTGACGTAAGATGTCACTAAGAACTAACAGTTATTTCTGGACTCCAGGAGTTCTTGTTCAAATCAAAACAAAAGGAGGGGTTTCCCCGGGCTGCTGGAGGCTTGGTTTGTTTAAAGAATGCGTTGTGCTTTCTAGGAGTCGATGTGAGTAGCCGTGCTGTGCTTTGGACTGCATGGGCTAATACTGAATATGGATATGATTCTTATTCCTTTATAAGGATATTATTAATTATAACCACATAAGGGCATGAATCAGGAATATCGAATTAGGGTCCTAGATAGAAACACAACAAGGCCACATTTAAGATCTGGGTTGCCATTAAAAGAAAAACTGGGCTTGGCAGGCGTAACTACTATACACGGCTTTTTAAAAATCCAACAATGCCAGAGATTTTTAGGGACAATGTTATGTCGAGATGGGAGGGCGCAGGCATTTGCCTAATAGTATATCTGTTAGATGGTACCGAAATATGCTTATTTAGTGAAATCCAGGAAAAATATGTGATACCCGCCAGGGACTTTTTCAAATATCTACAAATCCGAAGCTACTTAAGGAAAAAAAAGGAGGTACAAGAGGTTTTAGTAATAATAGTATTGTGGATACGGTTCAGTGTGAAGAAGGGTGCACTATTAGTCAAATGTATTTGAAACTGATTTTGTTCACCCAAAATGATCTTGGGAGGTATGGGTCTAAATGGGAGCAGAAATTGGGCATATCACATAATGTATTTTTAGACTCATTTGAGCTCAGCAGGGCTGTGCTCCTCTCTGCAGCCCTTCAGGCTCAACACTAAAAAAAATTATTTTTTCTATACTATACCCGGCTAGTATTGCGCAATAGGGTGGGAAGGATATGATCACTTGCCCTGGCTGCAATAGCACTGATGCCAATATAGTGCATATGTTCCCTGCCGCGTGGTTTGCTAGGTGAAATTGAAAATTTTCTGAGGGATTCCATTAATATACAAATGAACCTCTCTGCACAGCTTATAATGATGAGAGTTACTAATAAGGAGGCTTTTGAAGACAACCGTAATTTTCTTTTTATAGCCATGGCAGTGGTTAAGATCAGCATCACTGCAACCTGGCTGGATCCCCTGGCAACTGGGTTTCAGCAGTGGTTAGGGAGATTACTACCCACCTATAATCTAGAAAAAGGAGTTTATGGAAAAAGGGTGTGAGAGCAAGGAGGTTGGGGGGAAACTTCTGGGCACCAATTATAAGATGGAAGGAAGGAAATTCACTGTATATAATATTTCATTGACTATTCTGCAGAAGACAGATGTTCAACAAATGAGACCATCCATGAGTGCATCATTTCATCGAAATACTCATCCTGTGTTCTGTCTAATTTATTATAACGTCTTTCTCTGGCTTTCTTTTTTTGTTTCTTTTTCTCTTCCTCGCTGCAGCTTTTTGCTGCTTTATTTTGCATATGGCGAACCCTCAAAAATTTTAATTTGTCTGTTTCTCATTCCTCATGTAATATGTATGTGTTTAATTTGCTGGTATTGAATTGAAAAATAAAATAAAAAAAGCAAAGCATCCTAACTAAATTGTTGGGTTTTTGAGTGTTGAACAGCTAACATTCTAAAGCGATGAATGGTGCTTTGGCACACTTTCTTTGATAGAAAAGCCACTGAATATCCCTGTAAATTAGTAAACTTTTTTACTTTGCAGGAATCTAAATCTTACAAAATCCCTATTTTCTGTTTCAGACTTCCGCAAGGAAACATGTGTAGGAAAGTTCTCAATATATCAATTGATTCCTGCTGAACACTGCAAATACTGCTACAGTTCCATTTGTATACCAGGGCCTGTCTACGCCTTCCATGTACCTTGTCAGCTATCACTTTATTGAACATTCCTAGAAACCATCTCCTCTTTTGGAATGGGAGTACCATCATTCAACCAGTTATTTCAAATTCATGCACTGATGTGTTTTCTTGAAAGTAGCTATATTCATTAATGAAAGGCTCAGTACTGGAAATATGCTTCCATTCACCACTGAAGATTACAAAAAAATGACTTCTATTAACCAGCCTTTTATTCTGACTTTTACTCTTCATACAGAACACAGTTTTATCCAGTATTCTCATTCTCTGTACTATTAAGATAAATAGTTATGCTTCAAGGCAAAGGCTTTATATACTACACTTTATATTTCCTTGTATACTTCTATAATTTTCTCCTCTGTTATTGTTTTGTTATCTTAAATTATTCTCTTTGAACATAAGTAGGTATCTGGAAACACATTATTGTATACATTTCATGTTCGATATGTCAAGCAATAAAATTCCTACAAAAAATATTGTCAGTATTTCATTTCATTCCACATATACTAAACATATTAGTTTTAATTCCCCTCAATCCATATGTCTTACCTTCTAAACACATACCATCTTGTCCAATGGCCTACGTATGGCTTTCCTTAGGGGTCACTGATATACAGAAAAACAGGAGTACATATGTGAGTGAGTGTATCAGACTCTCTCTGAGTGTGTGACTGGATGGCTAAGTAACTTTATCAGTAAACAAGTGTCTCTATTAGTAATTTAATGCATCTGTAAAACTATATACATGTGAATGTATAAATAGCTTACTGGCTGTGGAAGTGAGGATTGGGGAATGTATGTGTGTATACAACAGGTTCTGTTACCATAACATACATAAGTGGTCTGACTGTGTGTTAGTGAATGTCTAAGTGTGTCTCTCTCTGTTTGATTGGGTGTATGAGTGCCTCTATGCTTCTGTAAATAGGTTTATGAGTTGCAGCATTGGGTGGGAGATTCGATTTATAACTGGGCAAATCAGCCTGCAATTGCCCTGGCAACTCACTAAAATGTCAAACTCCTTGTCTTACCTTTTAAGCATATACCACTCCCCAATCACCTACTTACGACCTTATTTTCAGGTGACTTATATGGAGTAGAAGGGGAGTTTAAGGCCTGTAAAGTTGTTTAAGTACTTAGCAATAAAACTGCATACACAGACTCTGCATTAACAGGTCTGAGTCATGTTCAATGGGCTTCTTCTCTGGAAGGGTGACTTGATTGTGCCTGTAATTGAGTACATATCTGAGTAAGCGTATCAGTCTCTCTGTGGGTGTGTAACTGGATTTCTAAGTAACTATATCAGTGATTCCCTTAGCAATCCCATGCATCTGTGCAACGTTATGCAATTGGCTGTATGGATAGCTTACTGTCTGTGTCAGTGGGATATGTGCGTGTGGAACCGCATATGTTACAGCTGGAATCATTAGTGATGTGTCAGTGTGTGAGTGAATGTCTAAGTGTGTGTCTCTCTCTATCTGACTGGCTGTGTCAGTGCTTCTATGCTACAGTAAATAGGTTTAGCGGCTGCAGCATTGGGTGGGAGACTGGATGCATAACTGGGCATATGGGTCGGTAATTGCACACACAACTCAATAAAACTTCAAACTGCATGGCTTTCTTTATAAGCACATACTACCTTCCCAATCACTACTTACGGCCTACTTTACAGGTGACATATATGTTGTTTAAGGGGAGTTTAAGGCTTGTAAAATGGTTTTCAATGCCAAGTCAACTTGGCAATGAAACTGCACACACATAGTCTGCAGTAACAGGCTTGAGACATGTTTAAAGGGCTCCTTCTCTGAATGGGTAACTCAATTTTGTCATTACTTGAGTACATATTTGCGAGAGTGCATCAGACTTTCTATGGGTGTGTGACTGGATGTCTAAGTAACTATGTCGGTATGTCAGTGACTCTCTTTGGAATTCCATGCATCTGTACACCTGTGCGCAAGTGGCTATATGGATATATTACTGGCTGTGTTAGTGAGTATTGGGGTATTTAAATATGTGTGGATCTGCCTATGTTACTGCTGGATACATAAGTGGCGTGTCAGTGTGTGAGCGAATGTCTAAGGGTGACTCTTTCTGTCTGTCTGACTTGGTGTGTCAGTGCCTCTATGCTTCACTAAATAACTTTATGAGTTGCAGCATTTCATGAGAGACTGGATGTATAACTGGCATATGGGTCTGTAAGTGTGTTTGTAATTAACAAAAACCTCAAACTGCATGTGTTATCTTTCAAGCACATACTATCCTCTGTATCACCTACTTACCGCCTACTGTACAGGTGACTTATATGTAGTAGAAATGGTGTTTAAGGCTTGTAAAGGGGTTTTAAATGCCCAGTCAACTTGGCAATAAAGCTACACACACAGACGCTGCAGTGACAGGTCCAAAACATATTTAAATGTCTTCTTCTCTGGATGGGTGACTTGATTGTGTCAGTACTTGACTACATATCTTGTGAGAGTATCAATCCCTCTTTGTGTGTGTCACTGGCTGTGTAAGTAACTATGTTGATATATGATGGCCTCTCTTAGTAAATCTATGGATCTATAAATGTGCTTGCAAGATACTGTATGGATTGCTTACTGGTTGTTTTAGTGAGTGTTGGGATATGCAACTATGTGTGCAACTGCCCGTGCTACTGCTGAATACATAATTGCTGGCGAGTGAATGGATGTGTAAGTGCCTTTGTCGCTGTCTGACTCAGTGTGTTAGTGGCTTTATCTTTTTGTACATAGGTATGTCAGTTGCAGAATGTGTGAGAGAATACATATACAACTGAGTGTATGGGTCTATAACGTGTGAATATACCTCACTAAACTTAAAAGTTCCTCTCGTATAATTTAAGAAAATGGCACCCTCCCCTTGGCCTACTTATGGCCTATCTTAAGGGTGACTTATGTATAGTTAAAGGGGAGTTTAGGGCTTGTCAATGGTTTTTAAATGCTAAGTCAGCCTGAACCGCATACACAGGCATCGGTCTGTTTGTGGGTATGTGACCGGATGTCTAAGTAACTAAATCGCTATTTCACTGGCTTCCTTACTAATTCTGTTGACTTGCAAAACTGTATGCAAGTGGCTGAATGGATAGCTTACTGACTGTGTTAGTGAGCATTAGAATATGTAAATATGTATAGAACTGGCTCTGTCACTGATTGATACATAAGTGGTATGTCAGTGTGTGAGGGGATGTCTAAGTACCTCTCTCTCTCTGTGAGTGGGTATATTAGTGCATCTATGCCTTTGTAAATAGGCTTATGAGTATCAGTTTTGGGTGAGGGACTGGATGTATAACTGGTCATATGGGTCTGTAAATGTATATGTAAACGTGGAGTGGAAAGAGTATCTTCACACAAGGATGTGCGCTCGATATACTAGAAACTTGGAGGGTTTCTCCTCAATTTATTCATATAGTTGCCAGATAAACGTGTCATTTCAAATCATTTTCAATCATATTTTATTTCCATGATTAAAGTTTCAT
Organism: Lissotriton vulgaris; assembly: GCF_964263255.1. Taxonomy (NCBI): domain Eukaryota; kingdom Metazoa; phylum Chordata; class Amphibia; order Caudata; family Salamandridae; genus Lissotriton; species Lissotriton vulgaris. The sequence goes on along the minus strand of NW_028241861.1, from coordinate 39,560 downwards.
TTGCGTCATGATCAATACATTTCTTGATTTCAAATTCCCAAGTACTTCAAAATACCCAATGCATTTTGAGTGCACGGGGATAACACAGATCACATATCTGTAAATGCATATCACACTCAATAAAACGTCAATGTGCATGCCTTATGTTTTAAGCACATACCACCCTCCCTATCACCTAACTACAGCATACTTTACAGGTGACTTATATGTAGTGGATGAGAGTTTAAGGCTTTGCAAAGAGGTTTGTAATCCCAAGTCGACTTGACAGTAAAACTAAACACACAGGCTCTGCAGTAGCAGGCCCAAGACATTTTTAAAGAGCTACTTCTTTGGATCAGTAAATTGATTGTACCAAAACCTGAGTACATATGTGAGTGAGTGTATCAGTCTCTCTGTGGGTGTATGACTGGATGTCTAACTAACTATATCAGTATATGTGTGGCTCTCTTAGTAATTCTATGCACCTGTAAAACTGCATAGAAGTGGCTACATGTATAGCTTACTGACTGTGTTAGTGAGTATTGGGATATGTAAGTATATGTGCAACTGACTCTGTTACTACTTGATACAGAAGTGGGCTGTTAGTTTGTGAGTAAATGTCTAAATGCCACTCTCTGTGTGTGATGGGGTGCCTCTATGCTTTTGTAAATAGGTTTGTGAGTTACAGTGCTAGGTGGTAGACTAGATTATAACAGGTAATATGGGGCTGTAAGTGTGCATGCAACTTGGTAAAACTTCAAAGTGCATGTCTTAATTTTTAAGAGCATATCACCCTCCCTCTAAACTACCTATGGCGTACTTTACAGGCAACTTAAGTGTACTAGAAGAGGAGTGTTATGCTTGCCAAAGGGGTTTTAAATGCCAATTTGACTTGGCAGGAAAACTTCACACAGAGACTATGCATTACCAGGTCTAAGGGCTGTTTTAAGGGTAACTGGATGGGTGACTTTATTGTCTCAGTACTTGAGTGCATATCTAAGTTAGTGTTTAAGTCCCTTTTTGTTTGTGTGACTGTATCTGCAAGTAACTGTATCGATATTTGAGTGACTCTCGTAGTAACTCTATGGGTCTGTAGCTTTCTATCCAAGTGGCTGTGTGGTTGCATACAGAGTTAGTGAGTGTTATGGTATGTATCTGTGTGTTCAACTGCTTATAGTACTGTTGGATACATAAGTGATGCGTGAGTGAATGTCTATGTGCCTATGTCTCCATCTAACTGGCTCTGTGGTTTATGAGTTGTAGTATTAAGTGGACGACTGCAGTTATAACTAGGTGTATGTGTCTCCAAGTGCATATGTAACTATTCAAAACCTTAAAGTCCACCTCTCAACCTTTTAAACAGATAGCAATCTGGTCAATGACCCACCATTAAACTTTCTCAGGGATAGCTTATATCTAGAAAGGGAGGAGTTTAAAGCTTGTCAAGTTGTTTTTAATGCCAAGTCAGCCTGGTAGTAAACTTGTACATACAGCATCTGTAGTAGCAGGCCAAGACATTTTAAATGGGCTACCTGACTTGATGGGTGACTAGGACTGTCGTACTTGAGCACATGTGTCAGTGAGTGTATCAGTCTCTCTGTGAGTGTGTCACTGGATGTGTAAGTAACTATGTCATCATGTGACTGGCTAGCTTAGTAACTACAGGTATGTTAATGTGCATGTAATTAGCTGCATTGGAGTCCTTACTGTGTGTGTTACTGAGTGTTGGCATATGTAACTGTTTACGCATCAGGTTCACTTCCTCCTAGATACATAACTGCTATCTGGCTGTATCAGTAAATGTGTAATAACACCTGTCATTGTCTGACTGGGTGGGTGAATGCCTGTAAAGTTTTCTAAATACAAGGCCTCATTGAGTGCATAGATAGATTAATGGATGTTTAACTGGGTACACTGATCTGTGACTGTATTTCTAACTGACTGATATTTCAATGTACATGTTTTAGCTTTTAAACACCTACCTTCCTCCCACATTCCTTACATACAGTTTACAATGCCAATGACTTAAATGTAATAAAAGTTACCGTAACATTTCCAGATACATTATAAATCTCAATTCAACATAGCAGTCTAAAGTGAAAACTCAGGTTCTTGAGAAGCATGTCTCATACATGTTTGAAGTCTACTTCTCGGGTTTGCCCAACCAGATGTGGACTGTGTCTACTACTATTTCATTTCATAATCTTTATTTCGGCACAATTGAGCCATAAAAGATGCATAAAAAGAACAATACATAACACATTTTGTCAATAGAGGAATTCATTATTTTACAGATAGTTGGGTGCAGTTAGGAAATCAATACAGTAAAATCCACAATTTAATTAAGAAGGCATAACATGGTACATTATATAAAATTATTTTCGCCAGTTCCAAAGTTAAAATTACAATAAAATTCATGGATATAACAACCAAATTAGTAAAATCAGAGTAACAGCGCCTTAGATTCTAACATAGAATAATAAACTCATTACAATTTAACTTATAAGGCCAACCCTTTTTTCTGCGTACCAAAATTGTTGCAAATAGGAATCTACTGACACCAATAACATTACACAATGGCTTAATCCACCTTTTCCTGGCCGTCTTGTATGCTGCACAAAAAAAGAGGATATGTTGTTCATCTTCTTTACTGCAATTCTGACACATTGAACATTGCTCACTAATTTTTATATCGCTAGACCTAGACCACATTGCTAATGTTATATTGATTTTCAACATTCCGTACCTAAATTTCATATATAGGCTTTTGGCCAAAGGTGGACGGACCTCATCCAAGAAATCCTCAAAATACGGAACATCCTTGAAAACCAAAAAATGCTTATCATTGATCCACCAGAATGGGCAATGGGCAAGTTATACACTATGGGCCATATGTAGGTAATTCGCGAAAACCGAATCCTTAATACCGAATTACACCGAATCGGTATTAAGAATTAGGTAAACGTGATGTAGGTGAAAATTCATTAAACATTACCGATTTGTTGCAAATCGGTATTAAATACCGATTGTGAACAGATCGGTAATCAAAATAAATACCGATAGGCTATTACCGAATCGGTGTTACCGAATCCATTACCGAATTCGGAAATACCGATTCGGTAATTTAAAAAATAGCGTTTTGGTGAATCAGCCAATCCTGATACACCCATTTACTTCCCAAACCGGAAGTTGCCACACCCAGCCAGGAGCACAGGGCCTGGAGCTCACTGTGAGGCAGGCAGGCAGGCAGGAGAGCTGAGGAGCCAGCAGCAACACAGCCACAATAAAGGAAGAAAAAGTACAGAACAAGCATTGAAATGGCAAGCCAGGACAGGGAGAAGGAGGGAGGTGAAAGAAAAAGAAAACTCAAGTTCAGAGACAAGGAGCTTGAGATCCTGATCCAGGATGTCACCCAAGAGTACCACAAGCTGTTTGGAGCCCAGTCCCACCAAGTGCCAGAGGCACAGAAGAGGCAAATATGGAGTGGCATTCGGGACAAGATCAATGCCATAGGTGTGACCCTGCGCACCATAGAGGACATCAGAAAGAGGTGGTATGACCTCAGAAAAACTGCAAAACTGAGGATGGCAGAGAGACATAGGCTGGCAGGGAAAACTGGAGGAGGAAAAAATCGAGCCCCAGTACCAACACCACTGGAACAGATGGTGTAGTCCACCATCCAGCGGGAGAGTGTGAGTGGCGTGGGAGACGCAGACAGCTCTGCCAGAGCAGCTAGAAAACAAGGTAAGAAGCATGCCCAGCATGCTGCCCTACCCCCTCCCCAACCCCAACCCCCATAGTGGTAAAAGTGCTCCCACTCCACACCATGTCTTACTGGTTACCTGCAATGCATTCTGGGTGATGTAGTCAGTGTGAACTCAAGATCAGGACTGTCACGGCAGCTAACACAATAGCATGGTAAAATAATTGGATAGGTCAGGACAACCACTGTGCACTGTTGGCATGTACTTTAATGCAATGGCATTGCAGACAGAGCATTGAGTATATTTACATTTGTGTCATTACAGGCGAGTCATCTCGCAGTGCAGCTGAGGGCAGCAGAGGCAGGTCAGCCAGGCCAGAGGGGAGGCAACATGATGAAGACAGCATGCCTGCAGGGAACACCAGCTCAGCGCCATCGCAGCCAGCCAATCCTCCACCACAGCCATCACCACAGCGCCAGGGAGGGCCGCAATCCCCTCTCACTCAGTCACCACTGCGCTGTTTACCTACACCACCACCACCACCATCACCACCACAGTCAGGCAGGAGGCATGCCATGATCACCCTCCAGCAGATGGAGGAGTCGTCGGAGGAGGGCAGACACGGCGAACAAAGTCCTATCCGAGATAGATCCAACAGGGAGCGGGCTGGTTCTGCATCCGAGGGCGCCCACATCTCATCACGACGCCGCAGGGCAAGGCCGGACAGTCCAATGGCATCTGAGCAGGGTGACAGTGTGTTTGCTGGACTGGAAGGCAACATGCTGAAGGTCCAGCGCCTGCAATTGAGGGAGATGAAGTCAATTCACAGGGAGGTGGCAAACATTAACAGACATATGCACAAGATGGAGAAGGGCATCAGTGCCATTGGGGAGAATTTGTCTGCAGGGATGGAGAGGGTAGCTACCTCGGTGGACAACCTCTGCAGCCAGCTGGAGCAGGACCGTGTTGGCATGCGCCGGCAGAGACTGAGACTCCAGGACTATACCAAGTCGGTGAACCGGCTGGCCACTACGACATCACTGATGTGTCGCCGCTCCATCGCCATGCAGGAGGAGATGGCGCATTGCAGCAGGGATGTGGCCAGGGGGATGGTGTCCATGACCTCAGTGCTAGAGCTCATGCAGAATGCCAAGGCCTCCAATATGGAAGGGGGGGACAGTGAGGAGGCTACCAGCCGTGGTAGCATCACACCCTCACCCACCGAGTGCAGGAGGCGTAGTGGACGAAACATCCCAGCACAGGAACAGTCCAACTCACAAGACAGTGTCGATGGGGAACGTGCACGTGCAGCGCGGGGACGCAAGAAGTGAAGGACAATGGCTGTCTACATGCATGTGATGGGTGATGTAACCCATGTCCAATTGGACAATGCTAATAATGCTGGAGGTGTGCCAAATAAACACCTCTACATGTAATTTGAAATGGCTCAGTGTCGTTACTCACTCAGAAATAGTAATCTCTGCCCGTCTCTGTCTCCCATCATGTTCAATAGCAGCACCAGCTGCGCTGGGCTCTGGCTGAGGGTTGTCCTCGTCCTCGTCCTCTGACTCAGTTAGTTCCACGGCTGTTCCTCTTTTTTAGTGGCCAGATTGTGTAGCATTGCACATGTAGCAATTATCTTGCAACATTTGATGGGGCTGTACAGACGCGCACCTCCTGTTTTGTGGAGGCAACGGAATCTGTTTTTGAGCAGACCAAAAGTGCGCTCCACCACGTTGCGTGTGCTCCTATGTGCCACATTGTATTTCCTCTCCCTTCGGGTGGTTGGGTTCAGATATGGTGTGAGTAGATACGGCCAGAGGGCATATGCGCTGTCACCTATGAACAGAAGTAAGTGGCATTGATTGGTGTGACCAACAGCTTGTGCCAGGGTGTACATCAGGGTGTGTGACATTTACTTACCTAGTATGTATCCGTTGGCAAATTCACCAGCAAGCAGACGTGTATGTATGCCACTGTTCCTGAAGATGTAAGCATCGTGGCTACTCCCGGGGTATTTTGCCACGATGTCTGTTATAATGTGTTTGGCATTGCAGATCACCTGCACATTGATTGAGTGGGTGGATTTGCGGTTTCTGTAAATGTATTCACTTGCTGCAGGTGGGCAGATGGGAATATGGGTCCCATCAATGCAGCCGATCACGTGGGGGAAATGGGCAATTTGATAGAACTCCAGCTTGGTTCTCTGCAGCTCTGCCTGTGTACTGGGGAAGGAAATGTAATGTTCCATTCTGTCCATCATGGCATCCAGGAAGGTGTTGAAGAAACAGGATAGACAGCTCTGTGACACTCCACCCACTGCTGCTATCACACCCTGGAAACTTCCTGATGCAAGGAGGTGCAGGCAGCAGAGTACCTGGACATGGGTGGGGATTGCGTGGGCCCTTGGCGTCTGATGCTCCAGATAGAGTCTTAGGTCCCGTATTAGCTCCAGGATGGTGTCTGGGTGCAATCTGTATCTCTCATGTATTTCTGGGTCTGTCAATTGGAACAAAGTGATGCGTAATCTGTACACCCGCTCCTCACATCTCCAGATCCTCATTCCTGCTGCTCTCAGGCGTAGCCGCCTTGCAATGAGATAGAGGCCTGCCATTGTGTTCACACTGATGCATTTTGGGTGTGTTTATATAGAAGGCTCCTGTTTAACACATGCTCCTGAAACGTGCTAAATACCGAATCGTTATTACCGATTTTGGTCTAATTCGGTATTACCGAGGTTTGCTACATAGCATTTTTGGGGTTTTTACCAAATCGTTTATACCGATTCGGTAATCATTGTTTCGGTAATTTCTAGTCGGTAACTTTTGCTTTTTAACGATTCGTTATTAACGAATCAATTTGGTATTACGTACATCGCACATGGCAATATATTTGTCGGTAACACCAAAAATGAGCCTTTTTCGGTGTTACCGATCGGTATTTGGCCACCTACATATGGCCCTATATAGGCCCAAATGGCCATTTTCACCAATTTATTTTAGGTCTGTGTCAAGCTTTTAGGATCTTTCCAGAATTGCAACAGCCCAATTATATTTAGCCATATATACGCACATGTTTTAACCTTGCATTAGTATTAGGCAAACCCAGTCTCAATATTTTTGGGAAACCGTCTCTGTAGTCTGCAAGCTCTGGTGTACACCAGAGTCTTACCCAAAATGATAAAGGACATAGAATTGCATAATGGTCTGGGTGCCTCATATTTAAATTTAACATTAACGGTATTAATGGAGTGCGTTTAGGAAGCTTCAGGAGACTTCTATAAAAATTATTTTCACTATTCATGAAAACGTTCCCAGCTGAAGTCCCCCATATTTCCGCACCGTATCGCGCTGCGGACTGGCCTTGAATTTAAAAACTTTGAGTGCCAGGGAAACGGCCTTACTAAGACTCACCCCGTGTTTTTTTAAAATAGGTAAAGTGTTCTGAGTTAGTATCATTTTACTCTTCTCCACTTTGGTTTTCCAAAAAATCTCTGAATCTAATGATACTCCCAAGTAGACAAAATTCTGTACCAATTCTAGTTTTTGATCATTTAAAATTAAAGTTTTTTAAAGGTTTTGTGAGGGTTTATGGCCATACATTTAGTCTTTTTGGTATTAATTTCCAGGCCTTTTTTGGTGCAATACAGTTGGATTGAGTTTAGAAGGGATTGCAGACCTCTGGGAGTTTGAGAAATTAATATTATATTGTCTGCAAATAGCAGAGCTGGAACCCTTTCTCCATTCAACTTAGGGGAATCCTTGTTACAATCCGCTAAGTGAGCTGGGATATCATTTACAAACAATGAAAAGAGCGAAGGAGCCAACACGCATCCATGTCGTACTCCTCCCTCAATAGGGATAGCCTTAGTTAATAATCCATTTGGTCTCCAGCGCACTCTTGCGTAGTTATTGTCATGTAACCTTGTAATCTGTTGAAGTAAGCAGGCCGGCATCCCCTGAGAATACAGGGAATCCCATAAAAGATTGCATGAAACTAAATCAAATGCGGCCCTGAGGTCTACGAAAGCAACATAAATGTGCCCTTCACTTAAAAAAACATACTTCCAACAAAGGCAACAAAATCTAAAAACTTGATCGATGGTGCTTGTTCTGCTTCTTAAACCAGATTGGAACTTGGTGAGTATGGAATTTTCTTCCATCCATAAATTCATGCGTAATAAAATATGCCTGGAATATCATTTTTATAAAATATCCATTAAACTAATCGGCCAATAGTTAGATGGACAATACCTATCACCCTTTTTAAAAATTAAAATGATTTCTGCACCCTTCCAACTATCTGGAAAATCTGCACCAACAGCCAATATGTTACAAAAGTAATTAATATAGGGCGCCCAAACATTAATCTCATGTATATATCGGTCGCCACGAACTTTATTTAACCCTGGTGCCTTGCCATTTTTTACTGCATTAATAGCTAGCTCAGGTTCCTCCATGACGAACTCTAACGTGCAGTTACTGAGAGTTTGCCAATGTAAATCCTTTTCCCGTGCCCCCCGTTGCCTCTGGAGCTTTATATAAGTGTAAAAGTTCAACCCAAGTCTGTTCGTCTAGGAACAGATCCTTGGCCACTCTCCCTGTGTGTTTTCCATTAGCCGCCAGTCTCCAAAACCCTAATTGGTCCATATTCTTCGCTGCCATTAACAGGTCCGACCAACTTTCTTCATGCCAATTCAATCTGGCATTAGCCTGAATTATCTTGTATTCTTTTCTCGCCACCTTAATCACTTCTGGTAATTTACTTTTTATCGCCTCTAGAAGCCTGGCCTTACCAATGCGGCAATCCTTGCCATACCATGGTTTTCTTTCAACTAAATTAATTACATTATGTTTGTTTTTTTGGCATTTTTGTAACATATGGTATTAGCGATTTAAATAACCCATTATGTAGATCAATTAAAGTGTTGTCCCCTACTGGTTGGCTTGTGTAACTGGAGAACGTATCTGCTAAAGCGAATAAATGCCTGCTAGCAATGTTCCATGTTCCAATATGTGTGCCCATTTAAGAGATCGTCGGTTATTGCTAACTAATGGAGCATCATTTTTTGTATTTAGCAAATCAAAACTCTCTACAGTGACACTGCAAAATAAACTGGCAGCAATTGTCAATTGAAGTGGGCGGTGGTCACTTTCAAACCTAGGCATGATCTCTAAGTCATTTAAATATGGCCAGATGTCAAAGGATACTATAATGTAATCTATTTTGCTTTGGTAATTATTTTTAACAAAAGTCGGAGCCTTTAGAGTGTCTGAGGGGAGACGACCATTACAAGCCCTCAACCCATATACGGTAGTCATCCTCATAATTTGGACTGCCAAAACAGTACAACGCACCGACTCAATATTGTCTAGGAGAGGGATATTATTAGACCTATCTTCCTCATCAAGGACATCACCGAGACCCATAATTGGCTCATAATTACAGTTCAGGTCTCCACCTAGAATCATACTTGGTTTCTCTTCCATACTATTTAGGAAACTATCCAACTTTTCCAGTATCGGAGACTCCTTGGAAAAACTACAGGGTCTATTATAAACATTAATTAGGAAAAGAACCCTGCCCTCTTTCGTGATGACCTTCAAACCAAGTATATCTACTGAGTCAATAGCTAGTAGTGATATGCAAATCTCCAGTGTTACTTTTACCCATTTTGTGAGTCCCCCGAGGGCCTACCTCTAACTGAGGGCACTGCCTCAATATTGTAAGTCCTGTATCCAATTCTGTGCTGCATACTTAACGATCAAGTTTCTTGTAGGAAACAAATATCACTAGAATCGATATAGGTACTCCATTCCGGGTCACAGAGATTTTAGAGGAGTCCCACTATATTCCATGATATTCATTTTAAATTTAGCGGAGTACAACCGCTCATGTCTATCTGAGTGCCACCTAAGTTCTAATCCTTTTGTTGTGAAAGTATCTAGGGCTCTAGTGTAATTTTCCCGATTCATTCCCTTATATAGGTAAAGCATATCATATCCTTAAATAGGTATAATAATCATAACCATATTTAGGCACAGCCAATCCAGTCCAAATACGGCATGGCTACTTCCACTAAGCTCCTAGAGTACAACGAGCTCTTGAAGACAACCAGCCTTCAGCAGCTTCAGTATTGATTTGTCCCAGAACTCCTGGAGCGTGTAAAGAACTTCGAGATCTTAGTGACATTATTATGTCCGCCCTTACGTCAAACTCGGCACCTTCCAGGTATAAATATACCCACATCTGCCCTAGCAAACACACAGTGGTTTGGAGCAGATCGACTAACTACTTGCCCGACGGCCTGCTGTAGCGAGTGCCGATGGAAGCCGACCCTCCAGCTGACGCACTGTCTTTTCTCCTGCCAAGAAATCCAGCTCCAGTGTTTCCCTGCTACCCTTGCGGGTTACTGGTAGATTGAGTCCTGAGAGGGAGATACAAGACCTCCTTTATTCTATAACCAAGGTACGGAGCTGATTAGACCCTTAGAGAATTCTTGGATAGATTCTTGGCAGAAACTATTTAACTAAAGCTACACCTCACTTACTTCTTCCCTTGTACTAGACTTAGGTTAGGTACACCGGGGTAGGTGTATTTTAGATGCACCAGTTGAGTACTTTTAGTCATTATTTATCATTGTATGTATTTAATCCATTTTAAGTATCTTATGGCTTTGAAAACATATAAATGCTTTTACAGCATTATTTCTTAATACTCTTTTTACTGTACGCACTTTACTTCATAGCAAGTATTACGATTGTAGCAATTAAATTCTCTTGCATGAGAAAGAAGACTGCTCAATAAATAACCTTTTTATTGAAAACGCCTGTCTCTCTATTTCTCTGCAAAAACCCTGGTGAAACGAAGCATGCACAATTGACTAGGTGAAACAGCCATCTATTGTTTCCGCGACTCTGAAGATATATTTCTTATTCTTGGGGAACAAAGTTGTCATGTTATATGGTTGTCAGAAACAAATCCCTTCTTGTTTATTCGAGAAAGTTTCTAGTGACCTCTGAGCTAGCTGGCATTCACAATTAAGTCTAACATATACTAATATACTGCCCAAATAACTGAATAACATATCTACTACTCAAATTACTTCATATTTATACTATACTAATTTTCAACACTAATCCTTTATGGGTTTCGAAGTGGCGTGCTACTCGCCAAAAATTCGCTTCACCACCCATCAGGGGTAACAAGTGCTATATGAATGCAAATCTTTCTTCCCCTTTTATCCATCCGCTATCCTTCTCAATCCAAGTAACAGACTAATATCCACCACTGAAATTACCTCATATTTCACCATATTAATTCATCACTGATCCTTTATAGGCTCCCTGAATAGCATGCGTCAACAAGCAAGCGATAAATAATTGCTAACCTTTGTCCTACTCTATCCTTCTGCTATCATTCCAAATCCAAATAACTGACTAACCTATCCACCGCTTAAAATGTACTTGCATGTTTCACTATACTAATTCAACACTAATCCTCTGTGGGTCCCGGAGTAGCGTGCTACCCGCCAAGAAAGCGCTTTGATGCCTAATCAGGGGTAGTAAGCGCTATATAAATGCAATTACAATACAATACATTACATACTCAATAAAGACCTAGTCGACTTCAGTCCTACGTCTAAACTATTGTTTATGTTATTCCTATGCGCAGAGCCTATTGGGAATATAGGAACTACACTACACTTTGTACCATTATTCACACCTGTTAAAACTCCTACAACGCCCGATATTAATGGCGGTTTCTGTCTCACCAGAACCTCATTTCCTGTATCCTCCCTGTCCCGTACCAGTGCATCAGCTTCCAATCGAGGGACACTGGGCTCTTTTCCTCCAGTTTTTTTTCTTTCCAACCTCTAAACCAATGCATATGGCCGTTTGTGGAAGCAGTCAATCAACCATCTCCAGAGTTGGTAGATCTTGAAATCTATTAGAGGTATGAAGGGGGAATGAAATCCCAGACGTCTTGCTTTCTCCCGTTTAATCGGTCAATAAAAGTATCCCAGTGGGAGGGTATGAATGCTAGTACGAGCTTTTTGGGTCTCATCACATACTCTCAGTAAATAGTGGACTGTATTGGAACGATTAAAATTTACAGCTATGCAGTCCCCATCAATATCTTTCTTTTGTTCTCCTACCCAACCCACCCTACGGACCATAAGAATCTCACTCATTTTTTGCGGGCTGAATCCTTTGTACTTTTGGAGCCAGCCCACAACCTTGTTCCTGAGATCATATCTGATTGCTCCCTCGTCAAGGCAGGTACACCAGTTAAAATTAGGACGTATGGTCATGTGGCTGGGGGTAATCTTAGGATGTCGCTGTACGGTATTACATTAGTTTCACTAAGATTTAATATAGGTGCAGGTAAGTTACTATCACTGGGATAATTTGGTCTCCCTATTACCTGATCAGACCTACTTCCACCTAAGCCAGGGACATTACTTCGAGATTCTTTTTCTTTTAATAGTCCGACTCTTTCTCCTCCAGCATCGATTTCACAAGCGGTGGCTAATCCTAACTGGGACAAAGTATTCCTATTTGGGATCACTTCTTTATTTCTGACATCACTCAATAATTGGTCCGCAAGTAATTTAAAACCTTCCTCCAAGTTGTCTTTCTCCTTTTTAATCATAACATCTAGTTCGATTACAGCCTGATTAATACCTTTGATCTTGTCATCTAAATCCTTTAATCTAGTGGTCATGAGATTATCTATTCGCGCCTGTACAGATTCTAAAGTGGACTTAAAGATATCAGCAACAACAGCTTCCAGCGACTCCACCATAGTATCTGCACCAGTAAGAGGCAGGGAATACTCCATCTCAGTTTGAGTACCAAATGATCTACTTTTAAGACCCGTATAATCAGTTATTTCAGCCTGTTTGTTAAATGGCTTCTTTAGCTCACCCACTCCTCCTTTTTTGGTGTAAATCCTCTTCCGTTGCGTCCTAGACCTTTTTTTGCTCTTTTCCTCCGTCTTTTGTCTAGTCGCCATTGGCGGAGTTAGGGACACATCTAGGTCCGACTGGTTTATATCATTAGTTTGAGGCTGCACCACAGATGTACTCTCTAAAATATGCGCAGGGGATATTAGACGCTCTCTTGGTAATATTTGCAATGAGTTTGTGAGAGCTGTTGGACTAGGGGCATTATAAAGTTGCAGGGTTGATGGGTCCAAGGACAACCTTTTTTCCACAAGTGCTATTTCGTGACTTACAAGTGATTCGGCTCGTAGGATAAAGCCGTCCAAGGTTCCTGCTAGACATTTCTGCTTAATCATTTTGTTATATACTTGTTGGATAGTACCTTGTTATTTTTACACTAAGGTACCTCCAAACTTACAACTCTGTACACAACTTACTGGATCACTACACTAATTAGATCTGATAATTTGACATATAAGAGAAAGAATAGGAATGTAGTGAATCAACAAAACCAAGGAAGCTTAGTATCATTTAAAGCAGTGGGAAAAACGACTACTTAACTGCGAACCCCAATTTTTCAATATCAGTTATTTCCACTTGGTCATTTAATATGAACAGCTCAGTGAGAAACCCGTCCTGCCTTTTATAGACTAACACAACCAAGTACCAATATGGGTTGAACCATCAATCACGAATACAACAATATCAACAATATAGCATACCCAGTCCTGGGAATCACAGGTATTTCATAAGCGAACCACGGGGGTGGCCCAGCCCGGCGTCCTTTGGCCTCGGATGGCCGCAGACGGCCCGCCCTTGTGCCGGGCTTCTCCTCTGGGCGTCCCATGATGCGGGGGTTCCAAGGGGTTTTTATGCGGCAGCGGGCGCACAATGGTCAGCGGTGTCCAGCCGCAAAGGCTTGTGGGGGATGTAGTCCCCCCCTCTTGGCAGCTGCGCTGTGATGTCCGGCTGCTAGGGCAGCGGGGAGAGACCAGCACAAATGACAAGAGACTTGTGGCTGCAAGCGGTAGCAGCAGTCCCGGTAAGGTTATGGCCCTGAAGGTTTTCCAAAAAGAGCTCCCCTACTACTATTTGATTACCAGGTTCTAAGCACAGTTACAGAACAGAAGTACAGGCTTACAAATAAATTAAATACACCGGTTGTGGATAAGCTGATGAGCCTATATGTAGGAGGCAAACACATTCCTTTGACCACTATCTACTCCCAAAAAAGTTTTCAATCACCTAGTTCCAACTGCATGACTCTCTATGTTGATATATTGCGTAGTGTTTGTTTCATTGTCCAAATGTCTATTTAACAATCCATTTAGGTGCACTTCTCAGTTACAGTTCAAATGGGTGACTACTTCTGTCAGCACTTCACTTGATATATAATCAATTATTTCAGTCCATTCTTAGGTATGTTATGAGTTATCGAGATATCAGCTAATATTTAAAATTATTGCATTTAACACAGACTTATAAATCAATATATATATATATATACACACACAGACACACACATACACACACTCCTTCAAGACGTTCAATTTCAAAAACACCAAATGCAGTAGCACAGAATGGTTCAATTTATTTTTTAAGTGGAATTTAAAAGAGAGAAGAAAAAGATAAATTGTTATTGGGATAAGAGTCAATTTCCAGAAATAGTTCCCAAATGATAGTCATTCTCATTTATATCACAGGCTCATATTTAGGATTAGATAGCTAGATTTTTAGTCAGTCTCATATTCATAAATGGGCATAAAACACATCTGTATAGTGGCCCCAAGGTATTTCTGTTCCTATGGATAATATTAACTGTGACTCGTACTCACTCACAAAAACATTTAACCATACCACATACCTTTTAATCATACAGTTCTTTCTTGGAGCAAATCCTCTTGGCTCTTAACATCAGGCTATATGGTATGCTACATTTCAGGGCATCTGGGTACCCACTGTACGCATGCGATAAGGAGTTAGTTGCTGTTGGTTTTCCATGAATCCTAGTTGTTAATGACCTACCAACAACCTCTAATTCCACATCCAGAAAATTGCAATGTTGGCGACTCTGTGTATGTGAGAACCGAAAGTTACAATCATTACAGTTAAGATTCTCCCAAAAAGTATTCAGTTCATCTTCATTTCCTTTCCACAGAATAAATAAATTGTCAATGAACTGGGTCTACAGTACAATCTTCCTAGTGAACCCCTCGTTCTCTTGTGTCCAGGCAACCTCCTTCTCCCACCACCTCATAAAACAGGTTTGCGTAGGTGGATATGAAGGAGGTGCCAATGGCCATACCCTGCTGTTGCAGATACAATTTGCCATCAAATACAATCAGATTGTCGGTAAGGCAGTATCTTAGCATTTACAACAGCATTTGCATATGATCAAACTACTCGAATGTTCAGTCCCTCAAGAAGTTCTCACCAGCCTCTATTCCCTTATTGTGCTCAAAAGATGTATATAGTGAGACCACTTCTAACATTAACATCATATACTCCTTCGATGGAATGCGGTCTAATTTCTTTAAAAAGTCTGTGCTATCTTTCAAGTATTGTTGTATGGCTTTTTAGATTCCAAATGAATTTTCCCGATCATGCCCCTATATAGGTACAATTCATGTTGCCCTTATAGAGGTATAGAAATCAACCCCTTATTTAGGCATAGGCCATGCAAATAAAATATAGGGATGTCCACTTCCATCCGTTCATCAAACGTCACAACGATTTCTTGGAAAACCAGCTTAAGCCGTTAGGCACTTCCCCTTGCTTGAATATTGATTTCTCCAAGAACTCAGTTAGTTTTACAATGAACATCTATTCCTTAGGGGATCATTCATGACGTTCATATGCCTGACTTTACATCAAACATGGCATTCCTAAACACCTTCGAGGTATAAATATACCTTCACTTGCTATGGCAAAGCACGGTGGTTCGGAGCAGTTCGAAGACCTACTTGCCTGATGCAGCTCGCTAAAGCAAGTGCAGAAGGAAGCCGACTCTCCAGTTGACGCACTGATCAGGAACCTGCCATCCTCTGCTGAAAATCCAGCTCCAGTGTTTCTGACTCCCCTTGCGGGGTGTTGGGAAACCGAGTCCCGAGACAGAGATACCAAAACTCCTGCATTCTAAGGTATGGGGCTCATTAATGTTCCAAAATATTTTGCACCTTATCTTTGTTTCCTTGAAACTTGCTCTGCAATTTTCATTAAACAATGTCGATTAACAGCAACAACACCGAGAACGGTGGAGCTGAGGCTGATCCAGAAGCTTTTAACACAACAGGTTTTAATGAAACCGACGAGTATGCTATATGCATTTCTATGAGTTTAAGGAAAGACATCACTATAAAACCTATAAATAAAAAATGGCATAACATCAAGATGTGGTAGTGCAGTTTTTGTGATAGAGGCACATGAATATTACCAGACAAAGGTATTCTATTTGTGGATAGTCTTCCCTGAAGCAGATCCAAGAACACGTATGTTTCACTTCTACAAAGAAGATGAACCACCAGCGGAATACATTCCTTTCAGGGATATTGAAATTCCACTAACATACCAGGAGCATGCGCTCTGGTTTAAAGGAGCCCTAAAACATTTAAATCACATTACCAGGCTCGGTCCACTAGGTAGACCAGGAACAACATGGCCGGTTTTAGCCAGCTATACTCCTCATCCTGAAACTAATGAAATGACGGATGTGGAACTACGAGCTCAACTTAAAGAGCTAATCAAAATCTATAGACAATTGGTTCAATATGTCATGCGGACTCTTACAGTCCAACCAGCAATAATGATTCCACAGCATTCCCCCCCACAAGGGGAACACAAATAAAATTACACTACAGACTCTACATTCAGTTGTTGGTAAATTACCTGCAAAACGGGAACAAATTCCATTCTGTTTAGCTCAAAAAATTACTCAAATCGAGGCAGTATTTCTTAATAATACCCCTCATGAGGAACACAGAATTGTATCAATCTGTTTACCAATGGGGATCGCACCACATCTGGAGGACTCCTACACTTGAGGTACAGTCTTTGATGCAATTTACACTAAAACACATGGTGTTCCATTTATGGCGGTAATACCAGACGTCCTTAAACAAATTCAAAATGAATACAGGGCAGAGCCTGCTGTAAATCTAGGTATGAAATTACTGAAAGATTTCAAACAGGTCTCAGCAATAATATAAGCTAATATTAAAGGTGAAGCAGCATCTGTGGCGATCCGCCAAAAGTTAAGGGAATTTGATGTGAGCAACCACAAGAAATAGCCAGAATAATTGAAAAATCCTATGAAGAATTAGTCAGAGACTGCTGGGGGGACGGGGGGGGGGGGACCAGTTAAACCCCAACTGTCAGAAAGTCATGAAAAGGTCTTTACTAAAAACACTCCTACTTCTATTAAAACGAAGTGGGAAAATAGCAAGCAAACTTCTAAAGAGAAGCGTTCTCAATCTTGAGTTAGTTCTCCTCAAAAGGAGCCCTCCGAAAGAAGGTATAACATCAGGAGCAGGGATAATTTTAGGAAACCTGATAGATATTAAGATACTAATACATGATCCTCTCGTAACTTTCAGACTTCGTCACAAAAATCCGAAAGAAGAGGATGGTCAGAAAACAAGGAAGTCCAAAGACGACCAAAACCTCCAGAAAAACAAGAAACCTCAATTCACTCAAAAAAAAGTAGCAGGTCTAAAAATCAGACCTGGCAAGGACCTTGAGGACACAACTCAAGAAAGGGGATTGGGCTCAGACAATGTTTGACAGCGCAGCAGAAGTCACCATAGCTCGCAAGAACTTGAAGGATCATCTGGAGACAGTGGACTTGAGTTAATTCATTCAAGTTGAAACTGCAGATACCAGGCTTAGTTGTTCACATAAGCTATATGAAATAACACTCCGGATGGAGGTGGACATGCCAAGAAAAGTGAGAGCACCCTTTTGGGAGCGACTCTCTAAGGGTTATGACATTCTTATAGCTGAACAAGACTGGCCACCACAATTTGTCAGGGAGTGCACACATGGCGAAGACATTATTATGCCAGCCTTCTCCAACCACATTCCAATACATTTAAACTATACTTCTGCCAGGAAATGGGCAGTGGCCTAAGCTCCTGCATTATATAGAAATCATGTAGGATGGGATGAGGACTCTCCTCACCATAAAAATCCATCTAAAAAATCAACCAACTGCACAAAGGCAGTACCCAGTTAAGCAAGAAGCTAAAAAACAGGTCAGGGAGATCTTAGATCAACTTGAATACCAGGGGGTGATTGAAACAGGCACATTGTCAATGAACAATCCTTTGTTTCCTGTCTCCTAACCAGACAATGGGGGTCATTACGATCGCGGACGGACTTGAGTCCGTCCGCGACCCCAGAGCATGAGGGAACGTCCGCATGGGCTACGGCGTTCCCTCTGTGCAGATTAGGATGTGACCGCCTGGGTGGCGGTCACATCCTCTATTTTAACATTGCGGCGGGTGGAGCTTCAAGCTGCACCCGCAGCAATGTTAAAAATGCATGCACAGCATTTGCGTGCACAAAGCGGCAGGCACCGCGCAGTGCCTGCTGCATTGTGCACGCAAATGCAGGGGGTACCTATGGTACCACCCATGTGCACCCCCCCCCCCACTACACCTAGGGGGCCCGCAACGGGCCCCCGCAGTGCAGTTACACATGCTTTTCCACGGTGGAAAAGCCGCCGCGGAAAAGCATGTTCCCAAGCACATCCTAATCTGGCTGACGGTGTCTGAGAGACACCGTCACCATTTTAGTGCTTTTCCGCCGCGGTTGTAAGCCAACCGCGAAGGAAAAGCTGCGGACCTAAACCATGACCCACCAGCCATCCTAATGTGGCGGTGGGTCCTGGTGGGTCCGCAGAGGATTTTCCGCATCCTCCGGGCCGGCGGTGGCTTCCGCCGCCCCGGAGGATGCGAAAAATGCTCCATCGTAATGACCCCCAATATGTATCGTCTAGTACTGGATTACAGACATTTAAACTCTTGTTGCAAAACTTTTACAGTACAAAATGCACACAGTGCAGCATTAATGAATTACATTGTACGCAAAAAGTATAAAACCACATTAGATATTTTTAATGGTTTTTTCTGTCAAAACATTGCACCAGAAAGTTGGTATTTGACCGCTTTCTCAATTCTCAACAGCGTCACTACTGTTGTCTCCCACAGGGATTCAAGAATAGTCCTGGGTTATTCTCAGCAAGGTTACCAGAGTTACTTCAAACTTATGACGAGGAAGCATTATCATATGTGGATGACATCTATCTAACAGACGATCACTTGGATAGGGTGAATACATTATATTGGGATTCGCCTCTGAAGGGTACAAATTCAATTTTAGAAAAATCGGGAATTTCTCATTTAAACATCCTCTTTATAGGATATGAACTTTCAAGTGAAGGCAAAAGCCTGGCAGAAAACTTTCTAGAAAAATGTGTGCTGCTCCAACCTCGAAAAACACTGAAAAACTTACAATCGATTCTAGGTTTCCGAAATTTTGGAAGAACATACATTCTAAATTATGCAGAAAGGTTAAACCTCTCTACAAACTAATCAAACCTGATTTCAAACCCATTAATTAGACACAAAAACACACAAAAATGTTGCGTTCATTACAAATAGATATGTTAGAAACTCAACATTTGCAAACAGGCGTAAACGTACGCAACTTAGTGAGCCGAATCATTCCAGGACAATGGGGATTCACGTACTTAACTTTTAACGAAGGTGAAAAAGTACCAATAGCTTACAAATCACATTTGTACACACAAGCAGAAATGAAATTCACTTCTACAGGAAAAAATCTGACAGCGGTTCAAACTTCAGTAGCAAAAGAGAGAGCTCTCACACAGGGTAAACACATTATGGTCGTTACACCTGTACCTGCCTTAGAGGCAGTGATTAAAGCGAGCATTCCAAATGCTAAAGCTTTACATCCAAGATGGTACAATGGGTTAATTCTCTTGCTGCAACAGATGTTGAATACGTTTTTGATCCTTATTTGAAAACACAAGCATTTCTACAATATGAACAAGAATGTTAACTGCCTACTGAAATTCTGCCTCTAGAGCAATTTGAATGTATAATTTACAATGACGGTTCAGCTCAACCCGCTATGGTGGTAAACAAGCCTATAGTGCGGCGTGTGCGATCGTTAAAGGTTGTTGGAGCAATGTCAAATTCCGAACAATGGTCACTAAAACACAATCTCCAGGATGTTGTACAGCTCAGCGACCTGAACTACAAGCATTCAAGATGGCACTGAATACGGACCACAATTTCCCCACACTCATAGTGTGCGATTCGTATTATTGTGATCAATTTTACAATACTTGCAAAACTGGATTCAAAACTGTTACAAAGATGCAAAAGGTGGCACGATCACGCCGAATTTGCTTTGGAACAAGTAGTTCAGTTATGACAGGAACTACAAAACACTCAAGTGATACATACGCTGAGTCATCAACATGATGGCGTTCACGTTGAAGGGAATTCATTGGCTGATGAAGCCGCGAAGGCAGCTGTGCAAATGGCTTCCGTAGCTGCAATCATTCGTTCAAAAATGAAAATAGACAGCAAAATAATGCTAGCTGTCAATGCTTCAAGCAATTACAGTGGTAAAATATTACCTAATAAGTTTCTACTAAAAATACTCATATATAATTGATGCAAACTCCATTCCTTTTGCTCGAATCCCTGGAGTGGGGGATAGGGTAATTCCAAACAGGACACGTGGAGTAGCTTTGATATAAGAAGCACATTTGGGAGAGGGTCTGATACATCAAGGGATCTCTAAAAGGATATTAGAGTTAAAAGAGATGTACTGGTGGCCAGGAATGAATGCACATATTCACATATTTGTGATTAACTGCAGAGACTGCAATAGAGACAGCAGCACAGAACGCCGCCAGATTCCTGAGTATAGCATAGTCAGCCCAGTACAGACACCCTTGTTAGACAACATTGGATTTTCTACATGCAGACATCACTGTGGACAAATTCGGTCCAACAAATATTAAAACAAGATTCATTTAGATGTAGCCTCAGCACACGGCTGGCGCTCAAACTATTATAAAAGATTTGCGAGTCTTTACCGGCTCATACGCAGTCAGAAGGCTACATTCTGACCAGGGTCTTGCGTTTAGCTCTCGAGCTTACAAGGAGGCCATGGAAAAATTGGGCGTTGCTTTGTGGTACAATAGCCCATTGCATCTTGAGGAAAATTCGGTAGTGGAGAGAAAAAAACGGGACATAGAGCAATCTATAGCAGCTAGGGTATTAGGCTTGGGTGACGGGTTGGTCAAACATCTAATAAGGGTCCAACATAGTCCTAACAGGGGGTATCACTCCATATAAAGTCCTTTTTGGGACCAGAATGTTAGTAACGGATCTCGATTGTCAGACTTCCGTCGTAGACCAAAAACCCTTTGATATCAAAGACCGTTTGGCTGTTTTACAGGACATAAATGAAATAAGATTAAAACAAAGTAACATGTTCCTGAAGCCAACCACCACTGCAGAAAAAACGACCGTCCTAGCAAGGCCTTTCTGGATTCCTAAGCTTGGGGATCTGGTCAGTAAAAAGATCGCGGACAAGAAAGAATTTGGGCCTTCTTACAGACAACCCGTACCTGTCCTTGCAATCCACAGATCAAGAACAGTATTACTGCCGCCCCTTACTGGTAAAAAGGAGAACAGGTTTGTGTCCATTGACCTGGTCAAACTACATCATGTGGTCGATCATAAGCAGTAGGCCAAGTGGTCTCCACCAATGTAGCAGATGTCCAGCTCTGGCTACTATCCAAGAGGTTCAAACTGAGAGACTCATCACCTTTGAAGAATCTGCAGTGCGAAATGAAGGTCTATGCAACAAAGCTATGGAACTTGTACCTATTGAGACCCAAATAACAGTTCATCAAGAAACACCTGTCTACAACGAAGTAGCATAAGACTACACAAATGTATCAAGTGGGTCCAGCGATTTCAACAAATGCTGATGCAATCCCAACATTGACAGAACTGCCTCTGGCTATTTCATTAACTTTGATACATTTCCGAAGATCCCATCGAACCTGAAACAACGCCATTAAAAAGAACTTTGAAAGTACAAGCAACAGACTTTTTTTATCACTTGGAAAAGACTTATCTGGTTTCGCTATGGATTGAACTTTGGATTGTGTTGGGTGTGCTTTTTCTTCTACTTTGGTTGACTCTGGTAGTAACTTTGTGAATGTTGATAAATGGAAGATATGTTAAAAAGGACACAGCAAGTAAGAACATCAACTTACTCCTCAAGCCACACAAATCATCTCATTGTGAACAAAGAGACTTGTCATCAGTGAACATTACAGCTGTTCCTATACCAGGGGGTATAGCTTGGTACAGAACTGATTATGACATTTTTGGCCCAGCAGAGCTGTTGAAGATTCTACACCAGTTCAAGATTTCATTGTATGACTTTGTTTCATCTAGTACCTTTTCTGATGATTGGGACTTCGAGACTGTTAATAATATGATGTTAGACCTAGAAATGTCTGCTGTATTTACAAATCATGAATACTTAGAAGGTTTATCAGATTCTGAACAAATGTATTGTTATAATCATCATGGTTATCATTTCTTGCACAACTCAACAATGCCTAGAAATGTATTAATGTATAACCAATGAGAATATTGTCCTACGCCACCAAAGGGTAGCTGAAAAACATTTTTGGGAACATTTTCATACTTTTCAGGCTTTAATGTATCCAATCCAGAATAATTTTACTTTAAAAATGTTAATAAGACAGGAATGTAAAGTATGTTGACAAATACCAAGCAAATTTATTCTGCAGCCTTTTATGCTCTGCTGTCTTCACTAGGTTTCGACTTTTGGAAAGCAACATAGAGACGAAAACTGTCTGGGGCCCAAAAGATTGACAGGTACAGGGGATAGAAGCTATGTTTAGCACTTGTATCATCCCTGATCAAATTGTGTTTTTGAATTACACTGTCCAAGATAAAAGACCTGAACACTCCGCCCACACCTACACCTTCACCTGTTAGTGAAAACACTTGAGAGATGGAGGTCGACGTACATCACAACAAAACAGATTGGAAACATGGTTAATCTGGCCTACAGACACAAACAACTGTCAAGATAGATTCCTGAACAAAGCACAGGGTTTCACATTCACTAGGCCAGTTCCAAGAGATGTTCAGACTCAGAGACAGCATCCAGGAATAGTAACAACATGCAGTGTAGGGAAGCTGTGCCTTGATTGGCAACATAAATCTACACTTAAGGATGTAAAGCAACGCTTATCTTTACTTAAAGATGGTGCTGATCATAGGGAATTCTTGCTAGGACCAAGAAAACTGCGTCATAAATGTTTTATATATGCCGGTATCTATTCTGCTTATAATGAAGCATGGAAGTTTATGCAAGCAGAGACTGCAGAAAGAATACGAGAAATTGATCGTATTAATTTAGAGAAAACTGTCTCTGTAGTTGACAATGGGTTAACGACTATCATTCAGGATATGTTCTTTGGGCAGTATAGTATCCTCTGCCATAGACAGCATGGAAGAGGACTTGGTCATGTTGCAAAATGGTCAGTCGCAATTACGTTCTATCATGCTATTAGGCTGGATGTTACAAAACCTACGTTCAGGCTATGTGCCTTGGCGTTTAATCAATCCTACGTCACTGTTTTGAGAATTCAATCTCACTGATAAACAGATCAAACCGGCACAGAGGGATGCAGACTATACGGTGCTGAGCACTGAAAAACTGGAAAGATTACCATTTATTGTCGCTGATAAGACAGCCACTGAATGGGTTATACATGGAACAATCACTCTGCCTGTTACAATTTTCCATTTTCAGTATTGCCTAAAACACATACCAGAAGGCACATATGAAAGGTTGGGCAAAGAATACATCAAGACATCCTGGGAATTACCGTACACACACAGATGTTGGAGTAGGGGAAGAGAAGTGTTTTTTAGTGGTAAAAATTGTGAAAACATACTAAGCGGTTCTCTCCTTTGTCAGGGTACTAATTTACATGGGGCCTGCGATGGTTCCTCTAACAACATATCCTGCCACCTGCAAGGTTCTCCGGCTACACTTCTTGATCCACTTTTCGGACAACTTTCAAATGGAAGTTACATTATGTTGAGCGATCACAGCTGCTGTGGCATGTTGCCAGGTTTACCCTATCTAGTAACTGTGTCAGCCAGGGTCACTTGCTGTATGCAAATATTGTTTCCAAAACCCAAGACAGACCAGGAGTAGCAGTTATGGCCTTCACTGAACATCTCTTCTATAAGAATTGATACTTTAAGCAGATTGAAAGCCATTCTTTTAAAGAAAACTGTGCCACTAACCTCGGCCAAAGAAACCTATGATCTGCAAGTCGCAAGGACTTCTGAAGAGATACATGCCCTCTGAACTACAAATTGCCCTATACATTTCTCGGAAATGTTAAGTCATAGCTTAAACTGTCTGATACGAGTGGTATCGTACATGTATTTAAGACAGTATTTTCTGGACTGTTAGCACCTTTTGAAGCATTCCTAGGAATATTTCCAAACTTCGTGCACTCTGTGTTTGGCGGATTACCTCTCATTTTGGGACTCGCTGCAGGGATACTATTTTTGCTCCTACTGCTGCGAAATTGCAAGTCAATCCACAAGCAACACCCAGTTCACCATGGAGACAACTCTACTGGCGATGAAGTGTCGTGGGCGCATCATCCAAATTTTGGGACTACCTCGTCTAGAAGAATTGAATACCACATGGTTTTTATCATTCAGACCAATTTGGCAAGATTGCATCTTACCTGTTCTGTGCTGCCTGCTATGTATAGAAGAATACGTGTTAGACACATGTCTGATACTCCCATCAGTCATGCCAATAAATGTTGATACTTTGCTTGAACCAGTAACGACCCATGCACTGTGTTGTACCCAGTGGCTACAAATTCTGATGACGCCATTTATTGAGATCTCACAGACACAAAATGCTGACAGTGAGGTACGAGAGGAAACAGGCGCACAGGTACCATCCATTACGAACATTGCTAATGCGACCAATGCTGATGGAGATGCTTCACATCTATGTGCGGTTGATCTTCTTAACGAGGTAATCCAACTCTCACTTACAATGGTAGGCAAATTCTTTACAGACTTAGAAGATTTGATGTTTTCTCCAAACAATAACACTGACTTTTGATTTGGCACACAGTGTTCTGAGAGACTCTGAATTCGACCTTCATTTTTTCAAAAACAAAGTTCTAACTCTGGAACTCTTTTTTTTCTACAATTATTAATTTATCCAAATTTGTATTTTTCATTTTTTAGCACAAAATAATCTGCTTAAAGTAGAACTATTATATTTGACCTCCTCCACATACAAATAGTTTTATGTAATCAGACATGAAATGGTTTTGGCTTTTTTCTTCTGTATTTTTCTAAGCCAATTCATAAATGTATTTACATGATTCATTCAGTTAGTATTTTTTCAAATGTCAACTATATGCTTAGAATGAAACATTGCTTAAATGCGTACAGCGCAAATGCTCCTACCATTTCCAACCAGTAACATTGCATTTTTATGTATTTTGGGTGGGGTTTAAACACTTGTTGTATAGATAGTATTTAGATACGTTTTATCATGTTTAGAACTTAGTATTTTATAGAAGTCGTACATAGGAAAGTGGAGTGGTTGTTGTATGGCGTTTTAGATTCCGAATGGATTTCCCTGATTCATGCCCTTATATAGTTACAATTCACGTTGCCCTTATATAGGTATAGAAATCCAGCCCTTATTTAGGCATAGCTCATGCAACCCAAATACAGGCATGGCTACCTCCATCAGTCATCAAACGTCAAAATGATTTCTTGGAAAAACAGCTTAAGCCGTTAGGTACTTCCCCTTGCTTGAATATTGATTTCTCCAAGAACTCAGTTAGTTTTGCAATGAGCATTTGTTCCTTAGGGGTTCATTCATGACGTTCATATGCCCGACATTACGTCAAACATGGCATTCCTGAACACCTTCAAAGTATAAATATACCTTCACTTGCCTATGGCAAAGCCCACTGGTTCGGAGCAGTTCGCCACACTGATCAGGAAGCTGCCCTCCTCTGCTGAGAATCCAGCTCCAGTGTTTCTGACTCCCCTTGCGGGGTGTTGGTAAATCGAGTCCCGAGATATACATACCAGAACTCCTTCATTCTAAGGGATGGAGCTAATTAGAACCTAGAGAAACCGTTGGTAGATTCTTGGCAAAAACTAAACCTTTGCTAAAGACCATAATTACTTCTTCCCTCGTACTAGACCTAGGTTGGGTACATTAGGGAAGGTGTATTTTAGAAGCACCAGTTGAGTATTTTAGCCTGTGTTATTTATGTATGTATTTTTTTATGGCTTAGAAACCATACCATGCTATTACAGTATTATTTTATAATACTACTCTCGCTGTACGCATT
Organism: Lissotriton vulgaris; assembly: GCF_964263255.1. Taxonomy (NCBI): domain Eukaryota; kingdom Metazoa; phylum Chordata; class Amphibia; order Caudata; family Salamandridae; genus Lissotriton; species Lissotriton vulgaris. Next base: position 13,417 of record NW_028241861.1, on the reverse strand, counting down.
ATACTTGACATTCTATCTAACGATTGTAGCAGTCCTCCTCTCGAGCATGGGAAAGAAGACTGTTCAATAAACCTTTTAATGAAAACACCTGTCTCACTATTTCTCTGCAAACTCTGTAGAAACGAAGCATGCACGATTGACTGAGTGAAATACTAATCTATTGTTTCCATGAATGAAGATAGTTATTCCAGCCCTAGGTAAAACAAAGTTGTCATGTTTATGCAGTTGTCAGAAACTAATCCCTTCTTGTGAATTCAAGAAAGTTTCTAATGACCTCTGAGCTAGCTGGCACTCACAATTAAGTTTAGTATATTTGATAGAGACCTACTGACCTACGTTCTACGTCATATCTATAGGATATATTATTTCAATGCGTAGAGCCTATTGGGAATATAGGAACTACACTACAGTATGACGGGAGAGCAGTCACATATTCCTGCAGGAATAAATCTAAATACCTAGAGTTGCTTTTCAACAGTGATCCGATCGAGCTCATTATGGGTCTTCCTGGTGGATTAGAGACACACTTAGGAATTTTTGATAGAAGATAAATAGTAGTCATCCTTGTTGTCTCCACTTTAAGGTATTGGTATTCCTCCCAGGCCAATAGACTGACTCATACCAAAGCTTCAATTTGAAGTGACACTCATTCTCCAATTGTCCCATTGGATTGCTCTTGAGACAGGTGCAATGTGAGTAGTCCTGGGCGGTAAATTCTGTTCCGCTTGCAGAATCTGCGGTATTTGGGTAATTTTGCGTTCCGCGGAGAACGCAAAATTGCCCAAGATCCTACATTCCATGACTTCGCAAAATATTTTGCTTGTTCGCATTCTCAAATGCATGTTCGCAAGATCTTTCCCCCGAGCACGCCAACAGCGATTGCGAACAGTAAAAAAGCATCGGGAACAAGCAATTCTGCATGTTCATGGAATTTCTGCGTTTTCGCTGAGATTTTTTTCCGTTTTGCAGAGATTTGCGTAATGCGGTTACGCAAATTCCACCCACCCCTAAATGTGAGGTGTTGCCTAATAGTCTTTAGACCTCCAATTGATAGGTCTTCTGATCCATTACAACAATATTCCCCCCTTTGTCAGAAGGTTTTATTATCACTGATGAATTGCTTCTTAGTTCATTAATATATTTCCAATCTTTTTGGGTTAAATTACACTTGTTAAATCAATCAATCAATCAATCATAGCATTTATAAAGCGCACTATATACCCGTGAGGCTCTCAATGCCCTCATGCGCTAGGGGGGGGGAAGCTGCTACTGTTCATAGAGCCAGGTCTTGAAAAGTCTCCTGAAGGTTAGAAGGTCTTCGGTCTGCCGCAGGAGGATGGGGAGGGTGTTCCATGTCTTGGCGGCAAGGTGGGAGAATGATCTGGCGCGGGCGGTCACACTTAAGATGCGGGGGATGGTGGCGAGGGCGCAGTCTGCAGAGCGGAGCTGGCCGGTGGGGGTGTAGAGGCTGAGTTGGCTGGTGAGGTACGCTGGTCTGGTGTTGTGGAGAGCCTTGTGTGCGTGGGTGAGGAATTTGAAGGTTATCCTCTTGTTGATAGGAACCCAGTGCAGGTCTCTCAGGTGGGGTGTGATGTGGCTGCGGCAAGGGATGTCGAGGATCAGGCATGCAGAGGCATTCTGGATGCATTGGAGCTGTTTCAGCAGGGGCTCCTGCGTAGTGTGCATTTCCGTAGTCCAGTCTATTGCTGACGAGGGCCTGGGTGACCGTCCTTCTTGTTTCGGTGGGGATCCACTTGAAGATCCTGTGAAGCATGCGGAGGGTGTTGAAGGAGGAAGAGGAGATGCTTCATAATGGAAAAGGTGGAGTCGGGGATGACCCCTAGATTGCGTGCATGATCGGTGGGTGTAGGAGGTGCTCCTAGTGCAGTCGGCCACCAAGAATCATCCCGGGCCGAGGGGGTGGGCCCGAGGATAAGGACCTCCGTCTTGTCCGAGTTCAGCTTCAGTCGGCTGTTTCTCATCCAGTCGGCGACAGCCTTCATTCCTTCATGGAGGTTGGTTTTGGCAGTGTGGGGTCTTTGGTGAGGGAGAGGATCAGCTGGGTGTTGTCAGTGTAGTAGATGATGATCGTGCGACGTGGGCGAGTGGTGCCATGTAGACGTTGAACAATGTTTGGCTGAGGAATAAGCCTTGTGGTACGCGGCAGATGATCCCAGTGGCTTCGGAGCGGAAGGGGGGAGGCGGACGCTTTGTGTTCTGCTGGAGAGGAAGGAGGTGGTCCAGTCCAGGGCCTTCTCTTGTATTCTGGCATCATAGAGGCTTCTTTGTAGTGAGCGCTGGCAGACCTTGTCGAAGGCGGCTGACAGGTCCAGGAGGATGAGGGCGGTAGTTTCTCCATTGTCAAGGAGGTTCCTGATGTAATCGGTCGCAACAATGAGGGCAATTTCGGTCCAGTGGTTGCGGAGGTACCCGCACCTGGACAGGTCCACCATGCTGTTCTCCTCGAGGAAGCTGGTCAGTTGTTTGTTGACGGCCTTTTCGATGACCTTCACCGAGAACAGGAGCAGTGAGATGGGTCGGAAGTTCTTGAGGTCCTTGCGGTCCGCCTTGGTTTCTTGAGTAAGGTGTTGATCTCTGCATGCTTCCAGCTCTCCAGGAAGGTTGCTGTCTCAATGGAGATGTTGATGGTTTTCTAGAGATGGGGTGCGATGGTGCTGCTGGCTTTGTTGAAGATGTGGTGTGGGCAGTGTTCTTCCAGGGATCCAGAGTGGATTGTGTTCATGATCTTGATGGTGACCTTGTTGTTGATGTTGGTCCAGGAGAGCAGGCGGTTGGTGCACGTGGTGGTCATGCGAGTGCAGATTTCAGCAGTTGCCGGGGTGGTGACAGCATCGAAGCTGTCGTGGATGTCTGCGATCTTGCGATGCAAGAAGGTGGCCAGTGAGTCACAGTGGGCTTCTGAAGGTGGGATGTCGTTGGTAATGGAGCCGGGGTTGGAGAGTTCATTCACGATGTTGAAGAGCTCTTTGCTTTGAAGGAGGTCCTTCTGGTGGATCAGATGAGGTGATGGTCTCTGCGGGTGGTGTTCATGTGGTCTGTATAGCTTTCTGGTGTTCGTTCACGGATCCAGTTTTATTTTAGTTTTTGGTAGGTTTGATTGAGGGCCAGGAGGTCTTCGCTGAACCAGCTGGCTTTCTTGCTGCTGTGGGTGTTGGAGGGCTTTTTGAGCGGGGCGAAGTTGTTGGCACAGTCGTTGATCCACTGTCTGAGGTTACAGGCTGTGGCGTCAGGCTTGGTCAGGTCTACTGGTGGGCTATGGGCGAGGGTGGGGGTTAGCTGCTCTTCAGTGACTTTGATCCAGCGGTGGCGAGACATCTACTGGGTTTGGTGGTGTGTGGTGGGTTTCTGGAAGGTGAAGTGGATGCAGCGGTGGTCGGTTGTAGAAGACGTGGGAGCTTTCTGAGAAGATGGGGTTAAGCGTGAGGCCAACTTAGTGGGTGGGTGTTGTGACAAGTTGTCTGAGTCCGAGGTTGGGGAATTTGTCGATCAGGGTGGAAGATTTGGAGTTGTTGTTGTTCTTGAGGTGGAAGAAGTTAAGGTTTCCGAGGAGGATGTAGTCCATGGAGGCAGGACGTGTGTTCTGATAAAGTCGGGGATAGAGTCGCTGAACTGCAGTCGAGGTCCGGGGGATCTGTAGATGAGGGTACCTCTGTGGGGGGTATTGGGCTTGGTGTGGTCTGGAAGTGCAGGTATTCGGCATAGCTGAGGGTCTCATCAGTGTATGTCGAGATTTTGAGAGTGTTCCTGTGGACGATGGCAATTCCTCCTCCTACTCCATTGGTGCAGTTCTTGCAGGTGATCTTGTAGCCTTCCAGGATGGCTATGGCAATGTCGGGTGCCGAGGAGGGGTTTAGCCAGCTCACCGTCAGGAAGGTGAAGTCTGGGGTGTTGAGTAGGTTCCAGAGTTCGACGGCATGTTTGCAGGCGGAGTAGGTGTTGAGCAGGATGCATTTGAGGAAGTTGGGTTCTTCGGTAGGTGGGTTGGCGGGCTGTATGCTGGTGAAGCTGCAGTTCTGGCAGGAGAAGGGTCCTTGAGTGCGCTTCGGGCTGCCAGGCAGCAGGTGTGTGATTGTCCTGTGTTGCGTGCATGGAGGGTGCTGGAGTCGTAGCATTGTGGTATTCGCGGGGGCCAGGAGTCCCGGCTCTGGGTGCGATCCAGGCGTGGATTGGTGCAGACGGGCTTGCCTTAGGCGCGCCAGCGGCGCAGCCGCTGCGCTCCCGCTGTGCGCCCTCCATATGAGGGGATGTGGGAGGGAGGAGCAGCTGGGAGGCAGGCGGCGAATGGGAGATCAGGGGGGTGGGGCCACAGGAGATGCAGCAGCAGGAGAAAACGAAGGGAGGAGCGTGCGGGGGATACAGAAGGCAAAGTGGCAGGCACAGCGGGGAAAATACAAAAATGCTGACACAGTCCACAGAGGGGAGAAAAAAACACAATAATGCTAACATAGTATTAATAAAGACAGCTCAGAGACAGAGTAAAGTGCAACAGTCAGGAAAACAGGCACAAACCAATGTGAGCGGTGGCAGGGGGCTCAGGGCACATAAGAGGGGCTGTATGGCGGAGAGGGAAGCGACCTGCCTTTGGATTTTGTAGCAAGAGTAAAACGTTTCTATGGCCTTTTCAAACCTGACTTTTCAGTCAAATACTGGACACAAAAACACACCAATATTCTTTGTTCACTCCAGGAAGATATTATTGCTTTCAAACACATACACACACGTGTAAACTTGCACCACTTGGTACTCAGTATCACTTTGGGTCAAGGTGGGTACACTTATTAAACCTTTAATAAAGGTGAAACTGTACCAATCGCATACAAATCTCATCTGTACACAAACACAGAAAGGAGTTTTAATTCAACAGAAAAAAATTCTGACAACCATTCAGACTTCTGTAGAAAAAGAAAGAGCACTAGCTCATGGGAAGATGCATTATTGTCATCACTCCGGTACCAGGGCTAGCATTCCTAATTCCCAAACCTTACATCCAGAATGGGTACAAAGGGCTAATTCTTTTGCTGCATCAAACTTTGAATCCACATTTGATCCAAGTTTAAAAACACAGGCATTCCTGCAATATGAAAAAGAACACCATCTACCAATTGAAATCTTGCCTCTAGATCAGTATGAATTTTAAAAATTTACACTGATGAGTCTGCTCCACCGGCCGCCTTTGTTAAGCATCAGATGCTGGATGGCAAGTTCCGTCCTCATTGCACCAAAAAACTACATCTAGGTAATAGCACAGCTTGGTTGGCAGATTTAAAAGCCCTGATACTTGCACTTGTAAACATGGATCGAGAATTCCCCACACTCATTGTATGTGATTCCTTTTACTGTGGGCAAAGCTGTAATAAATATTTACACCATTGGGAACAAAATGGGTTTAAAGATGAAAAAAGGTGGCATAATTAAACACAAAAATTATGGGAACAGGTAGTCGAGTTGAAAAACGACCTACCAAAAACTCACGTGATTAACATGCTGAGTCATCAACGTGATGGCATGCACGTTGCAGGAAATTCAGTGGCTGTTGAAGCCACAAAGGGGCTATTTTTGCAACATAGCACTCTTAAATACAGACTGCCCCTCTTTCCCATTTGATAAATGTTATCTTTCACATACAAGCAGTGTGATACACCTTGGGAATACCTCGAACAGGAACTATGTTTCTCATGGTTTCTAATATTTAAAAGACCAGTCTGAAAAGACTGCCACATACCTTTTCTCTGATGCCTGTTTTTTGCAGTGAAGAATGCGTAGTCATCATCTGTCTGACAATTCCAAAGGAAAACGGCAGTGGCATTTACCAACAGGTTGGAACTACTGGAGTCCCATGCTTGGCTATATCCCATGTGTATTCCCATCAAACCAAAGCATTCCTTGCAAATCCAGTGGGTGCCTTTTTGCTTCCTTTAACAGCACCAAGGTATCGATTACAGCACCGGCTGCCTCAGAACCAGCCACTGGCAGCACTGTTCATTCTGTGCTCCCACATCGATTCTGTGAGGTATTAAAAAGGTCCATTCCCTGCAGCAACTAGCAACAAAAATGTTGTGTCTCCCAGCCAGCACTTTGTATCTCTATTTTTGCAAAACATGTCCTGAAACACATTTTTTCTCTTATTGTTTCAACTTTCAGCGAGTGCTTGGAGCTCTCCCTCTAAATTGACCCTTTGTTTTTTTTAACGCTAAAGAAACAGCATGTAAGAGTTTTCAATTTTATAAACAGAAACTTTTATTAGTAACTACTGACTCTAAAGAGTATTTTTTAATGACACTATAGATTTTTCCTGTCTCCACAGAGTCTTTAGTAATTTTTACATATTTTAACAGCTGCTATTTTTTCAGCTCATAAACCACTCTCATGCAACTACCTGCCAATTATATGCAAATGCCTATTTTAGTCAAGTAGGTTGCTTTTAATGGGTTATTCACGATTGTCCATAGATTGGATTGGGTGTTTTGTGTTATATTGAGGCCCTAACATAGGTCTGCCTTTTTAGAGGCACAAATCCTTTGTGGCACAAAGACAGGCAGGCCCTTTCACCCACTTAAGGCCCTTTCACTTACATTAGCCATCCCTTCACAATAACGAGCAAAAGAGGCTGTCCATTATCTGACATATGCTCTGGGCGTAGAAGACGGTCCATCCTAAATACATCATCTCCATGTCCAACAGTGACTAACCTACATCACAAAAAAGTCTTAGAAATAGACCCTTAAGCTCTTGGGATTTTCCCTAGCGCAGGATTATTGATTTCTCCAAGAACTTATTAAATATGCATGAACCATTATTCCCTAAGGGTTCATTCCTAACGTCTTCCTTTGACCGACTTTACGTCAATACTAACATTCCAAGGCACCTATCTGGTATAAATATACCTCCCTTTGTCCAAGTAAAGCAGAGTAGACCTAGACTTCCATGCCGACATGTTCTTCAATGATTACATTAGTCCACTCGCCTCCATCGCGCGTCAACACAACCTTAACATCATCTCTTACGCCGACGACACCCAGTTAATCCTTTCCCTCACCAAAGACCCTAACACCGCCAAAACCAATCTTCACGAAGGCATGAAAGAAGTAGCCGAATGGATGAAACATAGCCGCCTAAAACTCAACTCAGACAAAACGGAGGTGCTCATCCTAGGATTTTCCCCCTCTGCCTAGGACGACTCTTGGTGGCCTTCCGCTCTGGGCACAGCACCCACACCCACAGACCACCCACGCAACCTGGGCTTCATCCTAGACTCCTCTCTCTCGATGTCCAGACAAGTCAACGCAGTCTCATCCTCCTGCTTCAACGTACTTCGTATTCTCAAAAAGATCTTCCGCTGGATCCCCCTCGAAACAAGAAAGACTGTCACCCACGCACTGGTCACGAGTCGACTGGATTACGGTAACACTCTATACGCCGGAATCACAGTAAAATTACAGAAAAAACTCCAACGCATCCAAAACGCATCAGCGAGACTCATATTGGACATCCCTCACCAAGATCACATCACCGGACACCTAAAAGACCTCCACTGGCTCCCCGTCAACAAGAGAATTACATTCCGTCTTCTCACCCACGCACACAAGGCCCTCTACAAAATAGGACCAGAATGCCTCAACACTTGACTGTCCTTCTACACACCCACCCGCCAACTAAGATCGTCCAATCAAGCCCTCGCCGCAGTCCCACGCATTCGAAAATCCACCATAAGTGGCAGATCCTTCTCCTTCCTGGCGGCCAAGACCTGGAACTCACTCCCCACTCACCTCCGCCTTACTCAAAACCACATCTCCTTCAGAAAATAACTTAAAACCTGGCTATTCGACAAAAATTGAACCCCCCTTCCCCAAGCGCCTTGAGACCCTCTGGGTTAGTAGTGCACTATATAAATCCTTGAACTTGAACTTGAACTTGACACTCTGACCTGAGATGCTGCAACCTGCGTCTGCCACAGCTCCAGCTGGCAGAAGGCCATCCACCCATCCTGGAGGGTCTAGCTCGAGATCAGGATGAAGTCCCACTAAGGTAATGGGGTTAGACTAAATCCTAGGGGGATTCTTGGCTCTCTAAGACCAGGTACACTTAAGTACATCTAGTTAGTTATCATAGGGGTATAGGCTTTATCTTAATGCATTCTGTATTTCATGTATGTATTCATTACTATTGTAAAATGGTAGAACTATATAATGCCTTTTTATTGAACTGCACTGCTGGCCATATTTCTTTGCTACTGTCCAACAGTTGTCGCAGCACATATAACCAGTACTAGAATAACAACTGTGAAATAAATGTTATTGTAAACACACCCGACTGTTTCTTCTATGTACTTATCTGAGGTGAGTTACTGAATGAAAAGTAAGTATGGGCGAAAAATCCGTTCCGCTCGCGGAACTTGCGGATTTTCGTCAATTTTGCGATCCACGAGTCTCATGAATTTGTTAAAAAATCCGCAAATCCGCTCGCGGGTCTCCTTGGCCCCGCCGCACACACTAGTGGTGTGCACCGTTTTCCCGCCCTGACCCACTATGATGGACAGCTCACTCAAGGGACCCCGGCGCTGGGCAGATGTGCTTTCTCCCCGTATCTACAGTTGAAAAGTAGCTGTGATGCCTGATGGAGGCCTCTGCTTTCTTGACTTTCACAAGTGCAATTACCATGACCAGGAGCATCTTTTTCCTCATCTGCTACTCTGATCGGTCTCTGACCTTTTATACACACAAGAGGCAAGTGGCTGGAAACAAGCATCCTGGGACTGGTTTCAGGGCATCACCTTTCATCAGCCAGGCTAGTGTCCGGTCCAGGGAGGACCTGGCTTGGCAGTTCAGGCTGGACTGTTCCCATAGGAAAAGGGTCAAGACTGATTTTCATATGGGTGGGTCCAAACTGGGGTGGTGTGCTGAGCAAAAGAATGATGGATTAAACCCTGATCCTTGTGACTGGGGGTGATTGTTTGTATTGTCAAGCATTCCGTCCCTCAATTGTTTCTTTTGTACAGGAATTTGGCAACAGCACAAACAATTAACATGCTAGAGTTGGATTTTAAGATACGTAAAGCATCACTGTGACAGCGAGTACCAAACTGTCTGCAAACAGGAGCTATCGACCTGGATCTCGGCTGGTGATACCCAGGACATGCATAAAGGATGTGGCTAACAGATTTGGCTGCAAGAGTGCAGCCAGGACAGAGCTGGGATGTAGGAGAAGGCTGTCACCAGGAGGCAGTAAAAGTGTTCACAGGAAGGGAACCACATCTAAATTACATGTAAATGTTCCTGTCCTGAGAATTTGTGATAGGCTCCAAATATTGTTTAAAGCCACCTTCCAATTTAAACTCCATAAGGTCAAGTGTCAAACAACCCCAGGATAGATAGGAAATGGAGAACTACACCACCCTGTCCCATTAGTATTTCTTGATCTGTGCTTTGCTGGGGTGAGAATCTGGATTATTAATGTCTCATGCACCTTCCATCTCTAGAGTGGATTCAGAGACTTGGTCAGCCAGCCAATTTTCTTATGACGGTCCAGCAAATTGACCTTGTCCAGAGCAGCAGCATATGGATGTAACTCAGTGGTAGTTTTTAGGGATAGCCAAAAGAGCATGGGGAGTAACTGTGCAGTGTAGTTCCTATATTCCCAATAGGCTCTGCGCATTGGAATAATATATCCTGTAGTTTAGACGTAGGACTGAAGTCGACTAGGTCTCCACCGAATCTATTAGACTTAATTGTGATTGCCAGCTAGCTCAGAGGTCATTAGAAAATTTCTCGAATTCACAACAAGGGATTAGTTTCTGACAACCGCATAAACATGGCAACTTTGTTTCCCAAGAATAAGATATCAATCTCTAGAGTCGTGGAAACAATAGATAACTATTTAACTCAGTCAATCTGGTATGCTTCGAGGTGCTGAGAAAATAGAGAGACGGGCGTTTTCAATAAAAAGGATTTATTGAACAGTCTTCTTTCTCAAGCATAAGAAATGTACTGCTACAATCGTAATACTGGTTATAAAGTACAAGGTACATAATACGAAAAGTATTATAAAGTACTACTGTAAAAGCATGATATGGTTTCCAAGCCATAATTTGCCTTAAAACATATAAAATACATACAGTGATAAAATAATGACTAAAAGTACTCAACTGGTGCTTCTAAAATACGCCTACCCCGTTGTACATAACCTAAGTCTAGTACAAGGGAAGAAGTAAGTGAGCTATAGCTCAAGTTTAGTATTCTTTGCCAAGAATCTATTCCAAGAATTCTCTATGGGTCTAATCAGCTCCGTACATTGGTTTAGAATGAAGGAGGTCTTGTATTTCTCTCTCAGGACTCGATTTCCTAGCAACCCGTAAGGGTAGCCTGGAAACACTGGAGCTGGATTTCTTGGCTGGAGAAAAGAAAGAGTCTCTCAGTGCGTCTGCTGGAGGGTCGGCTTCCTTCAGCACTTGCTGCTGCAGGCGTCGGGCAAGTAGATAGTCGATCTGCTCCAAACCACTGTGTGTTTGTCTGGGCAAATGTAGGCATATTTATACTTTGAAGGTGCTGAGTTTGACGTATGATTGGACTTAATAATGTAATGGAAGACTCCGTTCTTCAAAAACTTCATGATTCCATAGATAAATTAGTATTCAAGCAAGGTGCTGAAGGTGGGTTTCTCTAAGAAATCGTTGTTGATTCTCGGAACTTAGTGTAAGTAGCCCTGCCGTATTTGGACTACATAAGCTCGGTCTAAATATGATAGAGTTGGTGCATAAGTCTTTCAGTAGGTCTGTGAGTCTGTACATCAGTGTCTGAGTGGGTCTCTCAGTAAATAAATCAGGAAATTGTGAAGCACAGCTACTCACCTGCGAGGGTCTGAAGGTGCAGGGGGCAGCTCTGTTGAGTGCTGGGGTCATCCAAAGAATCAGGTCATGAGATCCTTCTTAAACTGGGGCAGTGTAGGCATTTGCAAAGGTGGAGGGGGCGGTCGTTCCAGGCCTTGGCTGTGAGGTAGGAGAATGACATTCCTCCCATTCTGGTCATGTAGATGCATGGGATGGTGGCCAGAGGTCAGATGATCGGAGGAGTCTCTTGGGTGCAAGGAAGGAAAGACGGTTGTTTAGGTATGCTGGTCCGATGTTGTGGAGGTACTTGTATGCGCGGATGAGGAGCTTGAAGGTTATTCTTCTTTCGATGGGGATCCAGTGGAGATTGCAGAGGTGTTGGGTGGATCATTGTGACTGGGGATGTCTAGGATCAGTCTGGCTGCAGTGTTCCTATTGGTCTGGAGTGTGCAGAAGAGTTTCTTGTTGATTTCGGTGTCGAGGGCTTTGCCGTAGTCTAACACGCTACTGATGAGGGCGTGTGTGACCATTTTTCTGGATCCGGGTGAGGTCCATCTGAAATTTTTTCGGAGTATGCAGAGGGTGTTGAAGCAGGCCGAGGATATGGCACTGATCTATTGGTTTGTCGTGAGTGATGAGTCAAGTATGATGTGAGATTCCATGTGTGGTTTATCGGGATGGTGAGGTTTCCAAGGGCGGGGGTCACCAGGTGTCGTCCCATGCAGAGGGGTGGAGTCAAAGATGAGGACTTCAATTTTTCTCTGAGTTGAGTTTCAAGCAGCTTTTCATCATCCAAGTGGCTACAGCTTTCATCCCTTCTTGGAAGTTGTGCATGGTGATGTTGGGTTCTTTTGTGAGGGAGAGAATGAACTGGGTGTCAACGGCATAGGAGATGATGTTGAGCTCATGGTTTCTGACAATGCTTGCGAGGGGGCCCATTTATAGGCTGAAGAGGATGTGGCTGAGGTACAATACCTGGGGCACTCCACATCTGGCCTCTCTAGGTTCTGAGAGGCGGGCCAGGGGTCTGGTTTGCTGAGTTCTGCCTGTGAGAAATGAGCATACCCAGTCCAGGGCTTTCCCACAGATAGCAGCATCATGGAATCTGTTGGCAGGCAGTGTCAAAGGCATCTGAGAGGTTGAGGGCTGCCTTTTAGCCCTTGTCGAGTAAGGCGTTCTCGGTGCTGTACGTTTAGTGCGATTAAATAACACTGATAGTGTTTCTTCTTTATTATTATATTTGTGTCGTTGAAAAGTTGTTTATTGGAACCACTTTTTGCAATGTACTGTGCTATACTTACGTCCCAGGGACGTATTTTTGGTTTACCCTTCTTTTGTAACTATCCTACGGGAGCCGACATTGCTTTGGAATCCATTGAGATGCTCCCTGGGTCCCAAAGCAATGTCGTTTTTCCTACTCACTTCACAGCAAGCAGGGAAACAAGAATACTCCGCTTTCAACAAGCAATAGCTTTTTCTGCTCTTGCTTGGTGGAATCGGAGCACTGTTTGCTATGGCATGGCAGCTGCAGTGCTCCCGCCATGCCATAGCAACATGCAATGTCTGGGGGTGGGCACCCCAGGACATTTCTGGAGCTGGGCGGGGGATGGTGCTTCTCAGGGCCATCTACAACCCCATGAGGAGGGCCAGGCAGCCCCTCTAACATTAATTAAGCTCCAGGGAGGTGGTGGTGGCACGGCCCCCATATGTAATTTAATAGAGTTGCCCCAGGTAGGTGGCGCTCCCCAGGGCTGCGGGGGGCCTGATCCCCCCACATATTATTATTTAATTAACCCTGGATAGAAGACGGTCCCAGGGTCAGCAGGGGGTACGAGCCCTCCCACCCATTATTACTTAATATTGCCCCAGGAAGGTGGCAGTCCTCCATAATGCCCCCAGACCAGGCCACCCAGGGACCTAATTAAACAAAACACAGTAATCCATGTTTTTGTACTCATTTTTGGTAGGAGTCGCAAATCCAACGTGACTCCCACCTCAATTGTTTTAAAATAAAAATTTTACTCGCCCTGGGGGGGGGGGGGGGCTGTGGGACCCCAACAAGAGGCCTAAGGGGTTCATGGTGTCTCTACATTGCCCTCTTTTTATTGGTTTTAACATTTTTTCAAGTGTCTCGTTCAACTGAGTTCCAAGGTGGCTGCCAACACTTCCTGGTTTGAAGTGTTGGCAGAGAATTGGATCTCAGGCACAAAATCGGGAGGAGTAACAGGTCCACTGTGCCCTAAGTTGTAGATCTAAGAAATCTTAAAACTTCTCAACAACTCCTAAACGGATTTACACGATTTAACAAAAATATCGCTTCCTGGACCAAGAATGATCTTTCTGTCAAATTTGGTAAAATTTCATTAAGCGGTTCGGGCTGTAGCCATGTGTAGAGTTTCCTATGGCAATTTAGATGGAGAAAAAGTGTTTTGCCCCCCCTATTTTCTCGGCCCCCAGTAGATGGATCACCCTGAAATTTTCAAGAGAGCAGCTGAAGTGACTGGCGTATTAGTTTAGAAAATTCACGAGTGTTGGAAAGTTGGTTATTGGTGAGGGCAAATGTAGGTCTGTCAC